>NC_058131.1:209324699-209385122 GCF_016433145.1 Gracilinanus agilis | reverse complement strand
TATATATATATATATATATAATTTTTTAAGTCTTTACATTATTTTGCTGATATTTGTAAACTTATTTAAATTTATTTTTAAAAAATGGCCCAAAACTCCAAGAATAAATGTGTTGGTTAGTTTTGTTGAATTATTTCTCCCCTCTGTTTAAAAAAAAATTATATGTCTGGAAGATGGAGGAAAGAGAATGTATTTGAAAATGAAGATGACATAAAAACAAAAGATATAAATATTTTAAAACATTAGAAAATATAATAACAGGCTGTAAGGAAGAAGTGATATTACACTGTAGATAGGTTCCTGGGACAATCCAAGGCATGAATTGAATCTGTGATACTTATTAATCTCTAGGCATATCCCTTAGCTTCTGTATGTCTTTGACTACACCCTTGGATTTATCTACTTGCAAGATCATAAATGACATTTTCAGTTGCTTAATAAAGGGTACTCCCTCTGTTGATGAAATCAAAGATAATTTTAATAAATCTTTTTTCATATAAAAGGAGAATTGGGATCTGGGCTTAAATACAGTCTCTGATACTACTTTTGTGACCTCCCCTTTCTGGTCTTTATTCTCTTTATTTATTAAAATAGATTAGTTTTTCTGCTTGGCATAGTGAATAGAAGCTGGATGTAGAATCATTATGATTCAAATACTGCCTCAGATATTCCTTGGCTATGTGACCCCACCAGTCACTTCATATCTTTATCATTACCTCATTTGTAAAATGAGGAATATACAATATAACCTCTAGGCTTCCCTCCAACTCTAAATCAATGATCCTATGATCTTTTATGTCCCAAATAGTCTTAAATCCTCTGATAAAGGATTAGAGAATGGTCAGAGAGGAAGATAGGATGAGGAGGAGAGATATATTAGGGACATTTAAAATAAGGGACATTTTTTACTATTATGTTTGGTTTTTGTTAAAATGACACATACATATAAGATAATGCTAAAAGTAATAAGAATATCTAAGATATGAAGCATGGATTGCATGAATTTCTTTTTGAAAGACAGGATTCATGGAATAGAAATGAAATGTTAGAATTAATGTAGAATGTGACTAAAAGTAATGGAATAAAAAATTTAGTAAGCTTCTACCCTTGGGAATAAATCAACAAGCTGATAACTACACAGAGAGAAATAGGGAAATCAATCAATAGATATTTATTAAGCAGAGTTCTAGAGAGGGGATGGAATTGCTCAAGGTCACCCAGGTCATAAATGACAAATCTGAAAGTGGAAATCATATTCCATGACTTGAAGTCCAGGACTTCTTCTATCTCACTATGTTACTACATGCTGGAGATACACTGGTGAAAAAAAATTGGCCCTCTCCTCAAGGAACTTACATTATATGGGAAAAAACAAAATGTATACATGCATGTAGATATAATACATAAAAAATACATACATTGTAATTTTTGGGGTGGGAAAGGAACTAGTAGCTGAGAGAATTACTAATGCAGGCCTTTAAGTTAGCATGATATTACATAAGAATCATTTCTTTGGGTAGGCTGAGGAAATTACTATCTCAGCGATGTCTAAAGGATTTGGGAGGAATCCAGAAAATTAAGTGTGTGACTTTCTAGTATATCCCTAAGAAAGAACTCTGGACAGGAAGGAAGACTATTTTAGCCATATTTCCACTCTTCCTCTTTCCTTTTCCACATCCCAAGATCCTGTCTTTGACAAGACGAGGACATTATCAGCTTCAAAGGTATTGAAACCTATGGATCACTGATCAGAATAAACATTTTAAAATGAATTTATTTGTTTGAAACACTTAAATATTAAGGTACAAAACTAATTGCCTTTCTCTTTTCCCTCCCCACAGTATAGAAGGCATCAATCAACAGAAAGATGTATGTATATATAAAAGTATGTCTATTTTATTTCTATTTCTCAGTTATTTCTCTGGAGGTAGACATATACAAGTTATTCTTTAAAGAATATTTCAATGGATAATGTTTTTCTAGTTCTGCTTGTTTTGCTCTTCATATTTTCATGTGGGTCTTTCCATGTTCTTTCAAAATTAACCTGCTAATTTCTTACAGTGCAGGAGTATTCCATCACATTCATATGCTATAACATGTTTAGACATCCCCCAATTGATGGGCATCCCTTTAGGTTCTAGTTCATGGTCACCACAAAAAGAACTGCTATAAATATTTTAGAACACGTATTTTCCTTTTTCCTCGATCATTTTAGGAAATAAAATTAATAGCAGTATTGCTGAGGTATACTCTTTGAGTATAACTCTAGATCTCTTTCCAAAACGAATGAAGCAGTTCACAGTTCTACCAACAATGTATTAGTGTCCCTATTTTTCCATATCCCCACCAACATTTGTCATTTTGCCCCTTTATTATTTTAGCCAATCTGATATGTATGATATAATCTCTCAAAGTTGTTTTGATTTGCATTTCTCTAATCAATAATAATTTAGAGCATATTTTATATAGTCATATGTAGTTTTGATTTTTAATCTAAAAACTGTTCATATATGTATGCACACATGCACACACATATATACATACATATATACATACATATATATGTATATGTATATATATAAAATTTATGGATACTAAGTTAAGAACTCTGGATTCTAGGCTAAGCCTATTATTATACAAGTAAGGAACCTAAGACCCATAAGAGGAGGTGTTTTGCCCAGAGTCACATAAGAACTAATAATGGAGCCTCAATCCATTTCTTCTAGATTCAAATCCAGTGCAATTTTGATTATACCCCAAATATACAAGTGTTCACATGTACTTTGGGGGGTGAGGGGCACCATATACTATATAGTAAAGCACAAGAGAGTTAGAAGAATGTTAGATTCATAAAATCCAAGAGTTTGAAGAGACCTCAGGGGTCATCTGATTAGTATGTGAAGGGGAACCTGTTGTGCAACATGAGCTTATTTGATATCTATGTTGCATGGTTGATTCTTTTTTTCTTTAAACCCTTGCCTTTGAAAATTTTACCTTTGTAAACCCTTAAACTCTTACCTGTCTTAGAATTAATAATAAATATTTATTCTAAGGCAGAGGAGCAGTAAAGGCTAGACAATTGGGGTTAAGTGACTTGCCCAGGGTCACATAGATTTGAACCCAGGTCCTCCCAGCTCTAGGCCTGGTGCCTTATTCACTGTGCTACCTAGCTTCTCCTGGATAATTGGTTAGTTAAATGGTTAATTCTTAATATTTTAATTAGCAGAGACTCTCAGAACTTTTGCTCACAAAACCAAATTTCCCCACGGCATGTTTGTACACAATTAAAAAAAAACAACCTTAAATGCAGGACTTTATATTTATCCTTGTTGAATTTTTTTCTTAGTAACTTAAGCCCATTCTTCAAGCCCATCATGATGATTTGGAATATTCTTTCTTATATCTATCCTATTAGCTATCCTTCTCTGCTTTGTGTTTATTTATGCAAATTTGATAAGCGTGTCTTATGTCTTTATTTAAGTAATGTTTAAAAAATATTGAAAAGGACAGAGCCAAAGAAAGAACTTTGTGGGATGTAATTAGAGACTTCCCTCTAGGCCAATCAACAATTTTTATGATGTGATTGTTCATTCAGTCCAAAACTCAGCCTGAATCTTATCCACAGAATACATCTTGAGAGGCTTTCTTAAAACATTTGCTGAAATCCAGTTATGCTATGTCTATGATATTTTTGTGATCTCCCAGGTCTAAGAACACTGCCAGAAAAGGAAATGCATTTAGTTTTAAAGCAAAGATATTGTCTTAATGAACCTGTTCTGACAATTAATGATGACTGCATTTTTTTCTTTGCCATCAAGTTATATGTTTAATATTTCATTCTACAATTTAGACAAAGATCCTACTTCACACTCTTGATAGTGGCCACGTGGGGAAGTGTATAGAGCATCTGTCTTGGGGTCAGAAAGATTTGAATTTAATCTAACCTCAGACTCTACAAGGTAATTTAATTTTAATTTGCTTCAGTTTCCCCATCTGTAAAATGTGGATAATAATGGCACATAGCTAACAGTGTTATTGTGAAGACCAAGTGGGCTCATATTCATAAAGTGCTTAGCACAATGTCTAGCACACAGTAAACACTATATATATTGATCTATTATTATTATTATTGTTATTATTATTATTTCCCATCTCTGGTATCTCTTGAAGTCTCCCCTCTCTCCCCCACTCATATAGTGACTCTAAAAGTCCTTTTAACCCCACAACAGTATAATGAGTCTTTACCTAGTGACTTGAATTAATTATTAATAATACTACTACCAATCCAAGTGGCCATTTTTGTTGAAATTTACACATGTTCTGTTAGATCTTTACAGCAACCCTGCTAGCAAACAACAGTAGTTATACATGTCCCTATTTTACAAATAAAGATGCTGAAGCTGAGAAGATGTAAGTGACATAAGATAATTGATCTCGATGTAAAAGGGACTCAGAGGCTATGTAGGATGATACTTTCACTTTATAGATGAAAAAACTAAGGCTCAGGGATGTAAATTGACTATCCAAGGCCACACAGTTATTAAATATACTAGATTGGCTTTGCAGAACTAAGCATCTGAAATGGGATTTGACAGTAGGTCCTCTGGTCTTTCCTGATGCCAGTTTTGTCTCTTGATCTTATACTATGCGGACACACATATATTTATAAGGTGGCTAAATTTTTCTCTTTTCCTATTTATGCAGAACTCCTTGGTCCTGTTGAGTTTCCATATTCTTATTTTGACCCAATTCTGTTTGAAGAACATTCTTGCGGGGCAGTGGGGGGAGGGAATGTTTTGACAGATTTTCATTTGTTAACAGAAGGTCATTTCCTTTCCTCCTTATTTTGCTTCAAATAATTCTTTATTTCTAAGGTTTACTGGAGGAGGGTTCTTTTGCCACAATGTAGCTATAAAAAGAAATGTAGGATTTGGTGATGGAATAAATCTGAGAATATTACTAGTGTTCATATTTGTAGAACTCACCATTTCAAAATGAACATTGGATTAGGGAAGCAAAGGAATTGAAGTCTTAATATTTGTCATATCTTGGGCAACTAATTTCCCCTCTTTGGGCCTCATTTTTCTTCTGTGAACAAGAAGGGGTTCATACTAGATGTCTTCTCCTGTCCTGTTCAGCTCTAAATCTGTGACCCTATAATTGAAGTTAAGGAATGGTTTCTAATTAATAAAAACCCAAAACGATTGGTTAGTGATGCCATTTATATGTCAATAATATCTGTGATGTCAGTTGTTTGACTACTATGTCCCTGAACTCATACTTGAGCTTTTCAACTTCATAAGACCTGTCAGAGCTTCTATGCTACTCTTTACCTCTACTCTATCAGCCTAGAATGTGGAGTTATGAATTTATGAACCATAAAGTAGATTAACTTAGCAGAAAACCTTATCCAAATGCTTTCTAAATTCTCAAGCAAATGGCCAGTCAAGAAGCTATTAATTGGCATTGAGTGAAGTAATTTCTTCTGCAGCAGCTAGGTGATGCTTTTGATAGAATGCCAGGCTTTAAGTCACTCATTCTCACCTTGGTGAGTTCAAATTGACCTCAGATATTTACTAGCTGTGTGTCCCTGGGCAAGTCACTTAACTCTGTTCACACCAGTTTCCTCATTTGTAAAAATGAGCTGGAGAAGGAAATGGCAAACTATTCAGTATCTTTGCCAAGAAGACTCCAAATAAAACCATGATGATTTGGACATGACTGAAATGACTAAAGAACAATAGCAAAATCTCTTATTCAGTATTGGATTGGATTATATTTTCCCGGATGTCCTTTTTCATTGTGAGGATGCTGTAATTCTCTGACTGAATAATGTCCCTAACCTTCCTTATCCCTTCTAGATTAGGGTTGAGTATTTTCCAAAATACTAAGATTTTGGAAAGAATGTGCAACTTCTTTAATATTGATGTTAGATCTTCTGAGTTTCTAATTTTAGGCTATCTGAAAATCTTCTGCATTTTGTTATTTCTTAATTTAAAAAATTTTAAATTTTAAAAATCCACTTTTAAGAATCCATCCTTGAGGAACTAATGTGTAAGTTCACAATCTACCAATATATTTTCATAACTGGGTTTGTACAAATAATAGTGGAAATTTCTCATTTTGTTGAAGGTGAACAGACTGGAAGGCAAAAGAACAATTAAACTGTCAAGGGAGGAAGTGCTTCTTGGGGATGACACTGTCACTGTTTGTAATATCCCTTAAACAAGGAACTGTAAATGATTTGTACAGCAAACACAATCAAGATATTGCTTTGTCAAAATGTGCAAACTTCACCCCCAGAGGGTTGGGAGTGGGGGTCGGTGTCTGTAATTACAAGGCACAGGAAGGTGGCTTGTTGTTGGCAGGAATGATTCCACGCAAATTGAAAAGTGTGTGGTGATGGTCGGTGGCAAGGATCCCAGGGAGCCAGAGGACTGCCAGGTACCGATTCGTGCATGACATGATCATTTCAGGAAAGTGGTTGATTCCTTTTCTTTTTCACAAGTTTTGTACTTTACAAATATGTGATTAGGAGATTTCATAATGACTTCTGAAACCTCCCACCTAGCCCCACTGGCCTCAAGAAATCTTTCATTTCATCATCTTCCATTTAATTCTTATTTAGCTCTGAGGAAGCAGGAGAGAATGGTAAGAGCATCAAGCTTGTGTTCCAGTCCTGCCTTCTACATTTATTAACTGTGTTACTATGAACAAGTTACATCATCTTTCCATTAAATGAGAATAACAATATCTGTAACATTTCACAGAAGTGTATATAAATGTTAGGTATTTTTTATAACTATCTTTACTTGAATATGCAGGCTTATACCAGAGGTATTAGCTTAATTTTTTTTCTAAATAAGGTCAACAAATTTTGGGGGAGACAATAAATCTATTTCTATATAACTATTAGGTAAAAAACAATTGAAGTTAGGTTTTTTTAAGAGTCAAATTAAAAGTTAGTTATGAGATCATGGATTTTAAGCTGTTTGAAACCTGAGTAATCAATTAAGTTAAACTCTCTCATTTTCAAAAGAATAAATTGAATCCCAGAAGGCTTAGGTTATTTGCCCAAGATATACATGAGATAGTAAGCAACAGAGCAGGGAATTTAACCCAGGTGTACTGACTCCAGACTCAGTAATCTGTTATTCCTCATTGCCTTCACATGTGATGAAAAAAGCCCAGCAAATAGGAATAGAAAATTGTATTAATAAATACAATAAATATTTTTCAAATATAAAGCATAAAGGTCAAAGGATCATAGAGTTAAAGTCGGGAGGGTCTTTAATGAACATTTGGTGTAATCCCTTCATTTTAAAGAATATGAAAATGAATTTCAGAAAAGATGCCAAAGATCATAAAGGCAATAAGTGGCACACTTCCTATCTACATTATAACTAATAAGTACAGAAAGAGAATAAAGGGTAAAAATAGAAAGGAGAGATGGGAAGGGAGAAAGGACAGGAAGAGAAGAAATAATACAATTGCAGATTAACGATATGGAAGTGAGGCAGGAAGAAGACAGTCAAAGAGAATGAGGAAAAAAGAGAGAGAGAAACAGAGAGAGAGAGAGAGAGAGAGAGAGAGAGAGAGAGAGAGAGAGAGAGAGNAGAGAGAGAGAGAGAGAGAGAGAGAGAGAGAGAGAGAGAGAGAGAGAGAGAGAGCCCTTCCAGACTTAAACCAAAACCAAAACAAAACCCTTTACCTTCCAACTTAGAATCAATATTATGTATTGGTTCTAAGGTAGAAAACTAGTAAGGGCCAGGCAATAGGGGTTACAGTTAGGAAGTATCTAGTCACATTTGAACCCAGGACCTCCTGTTTCTGGGTCTGACTCTCAAAACAATGAGTCGCCTAGTTACCACCCAAAACCTTTTCATTTTATGTTAATTTTGTCTATGTTTTATCATAAATCTTTCCTAAGGTTTAGTAATTTAGTCTACTAGACAGGACATTGACCTCTGATTCTCTAGATATGGCAGAGGCATTAATATAACATTTTATCATCATTTTCCCCCTTTTTCATTCTCACTACATATTTGCCTATTTTAAATATCCCCAATACTGTCTATGCTATGGAAAAAAGTATCATATTTAAAATCAGAAGTGAAAAAAAACCCAATAAACCAACAACTGAATTTGAATCATGGCAAAGACATTAACTGTGTGATTATGGACACGTTATACAACCTCTCTGGGACTCAATTTTCTCTCCCATAAATTGAAAATATTAGTTAGATTATATTTAATCTCCATTCATGTTACAAATCCCATAATCATTAGTTCTTTAATGCATTACAAAAGCTATGCTACAAATTTGTCTTATGACAGTAGACAAGTCATTTAGTCTCTTACATACTATGATATTTCTCTTCTCATAAATACATTATTATTTCCCATATCTTGATAGGCAATAGAGCATTTGGGAAAGAATTCAATATGTTTAATCAATTGTAACCATGGAAAATTTTTCTAAAAATAAAAAAAAAATTAATCATTAAAAAAAAAAGATCTGCCTCTGATTCTTACTATTCGTGGAACCTTTCTGGTCCTTCCTAATGTATTAAATGAGGGATTTGGGATATATGCCCTGTAAGGTTCTTTCCAGTTTTAAATTTGTGGTCCTATGTCTTTGATAATATTATCTGTACATACTGAAAAAATACTACTTGGTTCTTTTATAAAAGATTCAAGCTAAGGAGTAGACACAAGTCTTGAGGACACTTTTTGCAGGAAGATTTTCCTGGTCCTCTCAACTGCTTGAGCCTTCCTTTCTAAAATTACCTTCCATCTATCCTCCCCAAGTCTTGCAGGTATCGACTTATTAACATAGTATTTCCTTTCATAGAAAGTAAGCCTTGAAGATGAGCTGTTTTTGGCCTTTCCTTTTATCCCTACTAATTAGCATAATGTTCTGGCACTTTGTAATCACTTAATAAATGCTGATTGGTTGATTGATTGCTTTGCTAGTGGTTGGTTTATATTAATTTACTCTGGAGAGAGGTGACAATATATACTTTATGAGTTTCTGAAATATTCCCTGGGTTCTTTTGATAACCTGTCTTCAACTTAAATGACCTCTTTTCCCAGGGTTTTTAATCTTTTGACCTCTATGATAAATGATGCTCTGAGTAGAATTTTGAGACTGAGTTATGAGGAAGGTACATATCTGTAAAAAATATACATGGTGGTTTAATAGCTATTTTTCTAAATTACCATAGCTCCCTTCAGCAAATAGGGACTAGAAAAAGTTTTTTGTTTAAGTGTTATATAGAATTCTAGTGAGGGTTTTGATTATTAGTGAGAAGTCACAGTACTTTTTTTCTTGCCATTTAGCCAAAGAAAGTCTTCAAATTGTATAAAGGGACAATTATGGTATAGCTCAGGACATTGTGAATTTGTCATTGGAATTGAGCCTATTTACATTTACTGTTTTCTCTCTCTTTCATGACATTTTTTTTTCCTTTTGATGTAAAGAGAGCATTTACTTGAAAATGTAAAATGTAAAAAAAAAATCCAAACCATTGAGCATTAGATTGAGGAGAAGGGGGAAATAGGAAAGAGTGTGTGTGGGGGGATTATGGGAAAGGAGAACAGATATTTACCATCTACTGGCTGTAGTTCCTTTGGAAGTGTAGCAAAAAGTGGCTGCCCTATATCTTTGGATCTGTTTAATCTCCAGCTGTGAATATGTGATCAATCATTCCATGGACAACAAAAGACTCTCCCATAACCACGAATGACTTCCATGTGCTCACAAGGAGGGCCTTGATTTTTCTGTATACAGGGCTCTGACAGGAGGTCGGCCTGGAACAATGTAATCTCTGTACTTGGCGTTACTTACAGCAAGCATGATTTAGAGGTTAGGGTAGAGGACTCGGGGCTCACAAGTCAGGTGACTGTACAAACTTCAGTGAGTCACTTTGTCTCAGTTTCTCCCATAGGGAGAGGAATAAAGGAAAACAGAATTTTTAGATTTTCAAAGTGCTTTGTTTGAAATCTGTAGATGAGAGACACACTTCAGTGAAAATTCTTGCAGTTCTGTCTCAGTTCCTACCTTCTGTTTATAAACAGAGGAATTTATCCTTCCCATTTCAGGAAGATGTATAGAATTACATAAAACTTAGCCTCAGTACTTTATGGAAGAAATAAATGACCAAAAATGACAATTAAGGCTTCAATAGTGAGAAAAATAAGTGCTGAGAATATTGCATGTATACATGCTATACATACATATATATATATATATAGATATAATATATAGATATAGATATAGATATAGATATCTATAGCACCTATATCAATGTCTACACTTTAACATCACCTAAGAGCTACTTATATTCTCTCCTCCAGCCCTTTCAACTGTGGACCTCCCCTTGTATTCCACTGAAAATATTGAAACTTCTCTGAGTTCCCACATGTCATATCATTCATACATCTCCATCTACTCTCTCCTCTTTCACTCTAGTATCAGATAAAGACATATCTCTTCTTCCTTCCATGTGCTCCAGAAAATTGCCAATACTATCACATTTAATCTCTCCTTATTTGTTGACTCTTTTCCTGCTGCCTACAAACATTCCCAAGTTTCCCCATCTTTAAAAAAATCAACAAACAAACCAGTTTCTTTGATCTCACTATCCCCATCTAGCTAGCAAGCTAATTCTCATCNTATATATATATTCTCTCTACAATTCTTTCTATTATCTCTATCATCTATCATGTCTATATTTCTTTCATCTTTCTATCAACTCTCACTTTCTCTCTCCTTCCATCTCACTTCCTCCCTCTCTCCCTTTCTTTTCTATCTAGACAGAGCCTCAGAGCCAGATATGTGCTTTCAAGTCCTGCCAATGACAAATATTGACTGTGTTATCTTTAGCAAGTCACTTAACTTCTCAATGCTTTAGGCTTCTATCTAAAATTTTAAATTTCAGAGAAGATGGCTTGGAGGTATTTCCTCACTCTGGTGTTCTCTTTAACAATAAACCCTATTTGTTTATAGGCCCAGTTCCTAGTTCAATGGAAAGGGTGGTGATGGAAGTTGCTTAATTAATATGAATGGATTAAGTGTTAGGAAGCTTGTCACTTCCCTCTTCTAATGTAAATTTTCTCATCTACAAAACTGCTATATTATAAGTACTAATATTCCTTGAGTGTAAAATGAAATTTTGTATGTGTAATGTAAAATGTTATGTGCATGCAAAATTACTTTGCTTAAGAAATTCAGACTATAATGAATATGGAATAGCTTGGGACTATCTATGTAAGCGGGGAAAGCAAATAAGTAAACAATATATGTAAGGATGACAACAATGTAAATGAAAAGAAAAAACCAAAGTAATAAAAGCTGAATGTTATAAAATTAAAATGATAAACTTGGTGCCAAAGAAAAGATATAAGAAGGTATCTCCATCCTTTCTTTACAGTGGTTGAACACTTCATTGAATATCAGACTTGACTGGTAAGGTGTTGTTTTGGAATATTTTTCTCCTGTATTTTATTCTGGGATATAAAGATTGGTCTTTTGGAATGGGTTAAGGGAAAGGACTTATTGGTAAATGTAAGTGATATAAAAAGAAGTGTTCTGACAGAGCCTGAATGCAGATCAAAGCACACCATTCTTCACTTAATTTCTTCTGTGAATTTTTTTCTGGTGCCTTCTATCACAAGATGATAAACATGGATATATGTATTGTATTATTACACATGTACAATCTATGACATATTGCCTGCCAGCTTGGGTAAGAAGGTGGGAAGGAGGGAGTGAACATGGATCACAAAAAGTCAGAAAAAATGATTGTTGAAAATTATATCAAGGTAATCTGGAAAACAATAAAAAATGTTTTTAAGTAGTGATATCAGAATTTTAAAAAATAGAACCTTGTTTATAAGGCTGTGTTAAATGTCTCAAGTGACATTTTATCTGGATAGCTTTTTGAAAAGTGGAAAAAGGTGTATGAATATTATCTCATTGGTAGCACCACCACCATCACCATCATTATTATCTGATTTCCACTGTGGAAAGTCTCTTCACTCATGCAGATCAACAACTTGTCTGCAGCTTCTGATTACACCAACAGCTTTTATTTGGTGCAGAGTTAACAGCTATGTTTCAGAAGCAGGCTTTCTAACCACCACACAGTGATTTGTTGCCACAGTTAAGGTCTTATTAACTGAACAATGTCCTTCCAATGGAGATTTGGAATTATCAAGGAATGTTAGACCAGTAAATGATTTTGGAGATAATGTAGTCCAAATCCCTTTAACAAATAAGGCTCAGAAAGATGATGTGATTTGATCCTTCTGGAAATAGTACAGAGCAAAAGGAGCAGAACCAGGAGAACATTGTACACAGAGACTGATACACTGTGGTAAAATTGAATGTAATGGACTTCTGTACTAGCAGCAATACAATGACCCAGGACAATCCTGAGGGACTTATAAGAAAGAACACTATCCACATTCAGAGGAAGAACTGTGGGAGTAGAAACAGAGAAGAAAAACATATGCTTGATCACATGGTTCAATGGAGATATGATTGGGGATGTTGACTTTAAATGATTGCTCTATTGCAAATATTAATAATACAGAGATAGGTTTTGAACAATGATACATGTAAAATCCAGTGGAATCATTCATTGGTTCTGGGAGGAGGGAGATAAGAAGGGAGGGAAAAAAGCATAAATCATGTAATCATGGAAGAATATTCTAAATTAATTAAATAAAATTTAAAAAAGAGAAACTTTTATTCATTGGATTTTTGTGCTTTTTTTTTCAGTTGACCAATTTTACTTTTAAAGTTGTTATTTTCTTTTTGTATTATTTTCATTTCTTTTCCCCACTTTTCTTCTACTTCTTTTCTTTGCTTTTTTAATTCCTTTTTCAGTTCTTCCAGTGTCTGAGACTATTTTCCATTTTTCTTTGACATTTTGCATATAGTTGCTTGGATCTCACCATTCCTACTGAATCTGTGCCTTGCTCTTTGTCTACAGAAATTTTCTGTGGTTAGGTACTTCTTTTGCTGTTGGCTCATTTTCCTAGTCTTTTCTTGTCTGTGGACTGGGAGTTCAGAAAGCTGCTGATTCTGTCTCTGCTCATGGCTTGCAGGACCCAGCACTGTAAGCTATTTTGCCTTGGGGGTAGAGACTTCACAGCAGGATTAAAAGGCCCAAGCATTATGGACTTTGAGGTCTCACTGTTTGCTGGTGACAGATGTTGGGACTTCAAAGGGCAGGTGTGGGTTGCTCTCTTATTGGTTTAGGCAAGATCTTGGGATCCTAAAGTTGACCTATGCCCCGGCTCTGAACTCAGTATAGTAGGTGGAGGAGTGGTCATTCTGCACTCCAATTTGTGCAGTTTTACTCCCAGTTCCATTTATCCTATGAAAATCAACTTTCAAGTTCTTTTCCAAAGGAGAGCCCCCTCACTCCATCTTATTTTTGTTTTTGTGGGGCTATTTTAAGGTTGGTTTGAGATAATTATCCAACTGATTTCAGCTTTTGCTGCTACTAAACCAGCATCTTGCCTCCACTCTCAAAAGCTAAGATTTTTGGAATCTTGCATGGATTTTATTGATGAACTAGAAGAGTTCTCATCTCCATACTTTGATAGTTTCATGATTTCATTGATATGTATATTCCCTCCACTGATCCCATTAAATTCAAATTAATTCAATTTAACAAATATTTAATGAAATTCCAAATATGTCTAAGGAATTTTGCTTATAAGGTTCTGGAGATACAAGGAATGAAGAAAAAGGAAAGAAAACAAATCTTGCCCTAATGGAACTTATATTTGACTATTGGGGTTTGGAAACCCACTATGTGCACATGCACACACACATACACAAAATACATAGTATCTAGAATAAGGAAAGAGCACTAATGGCATGGGGAGAGATCAGGGAAGCTTTTGTGGAGAATTTGGTATCTGTACAGGACCTTTGAAGATTAATAAATAGATTCTGAGAGACAGAAACGAGGAAGCAATTAATTCCTAGTATTAGAGAGGGCCTGTATAAATATATATAGATGAGAGATAGGGTATTGAATTTGGGGAACATCTGCTAGATCAATAGGTATAGAAGACAAAATTTGTGAATGGGCATTGTAAAGATAATCATATTCTGAATGGCCTTAAATGCTAGGCTGAGAAATTTTTGCTTCCTTTTTTATTGTTTGTCTAGAGATAGTAGGGATCCACCTAAGGCTTTAAAGAAGGAGAGTGATCTAGTTAGAGATATATCTCAAGAAAATTATTTTCGCAGATGTATAGGATGAATTAGAGAAAAGATAACAGACTGGATGCTGGCAAACCAAGCAGATGATTAATATAATAATTCAGATGAGGGATAAGTGCCTAAACTAGGATAGTGGTGTCATGAGTGAAGAGAAAGGGTTGAAAGCAAGTTTTGATCATTGAATAGACAAAACATAGTAACTAGATAGATCAAAGGGGAGATGAGAGTGGAGGAAGAGTCAAAAATAACACTGAAGTTCTTAACTTAGGTTCATAAAAGGATGTTTAGACCCTCAAAAGAAAGAGGAAAGTTTGGAAGAGAGTTGAATTAAGGGCATGGGAGAGAGGGAGGATAATCAATGCCTTTATTGGCATGTTGAGTTTGATATGCAAATGGAGCATTCCAGAAAAAGTTGTCTCCCAGAAAGCTAACAATACAGGAATTGAGTTCATGGAAGAGATTAGAACTACATGTGTAGAACTAGAATTCATGTGTATGGTTGTGATATTTGAAACCACAGGAGTTGATTACTCTAAGGAAGGTTTTTGGGAAATGAATGATTCCTGCAAATTAAAAAGAAATGGTCAGATAATTGGGGTGGGGGAGGGGATATGCAAACAGCAATGCATGCCTACCTTCCTTTCCTATGTTATGCCTTTCTATAAGTCCTCCATTTTCCTTCACCATAATCCGAAGTCTTTCCTCTGGGTCTTTAAATATTTTTTGGTATATAAATATACATCTTTGTAGCTATTTTTGACCTCAGTGATATCTTTTATACCATATTTTAAATGAACGTATGGCTGTGGGTATGCTACAAATGTCCTACTTATGTTATTCATACATCTCTTCTTTGGCCTTGAGTCTTTTGTGATTCTGGTTCTTAGATTAGGGACTGCATGCATGATTCATAGACATGAAACACTACTGGAAGAATTAAAGACTTCATAATATATAAATCAAACCTCTCATTGGAATCCTTTCTTTTTTGTCTTTTTATTTTTGAGTTATTATTTATTTTTATTTTTATAAATAATAATATAATATATAATATAAAAGAATGTAATACATATGATTTGATAAAATGTTTATCCAAGAGAAATGAATTCTCACATTAGTTATGGTATGTCCAAAAATCTATATCTCATTCTTTTTTTTAACCTCCCTCCCATCTCTTCCCCCTCCCCAATAAGAAAGGCAATATGATATACTGTATATAAATTGCCATAAAATAGATATTTCCTGTTGTCATATTGTGAAACAAGACACATATTGCTTACATTAAGGAAAAATATTTGTGGAAGTATTAAAGTGATGAATGACATGTTTCTATCTGCATTTGGACTTGATCTGCTCTTTCTCTGGCAATGGATATCCTTTTTCATCATGAGTCCCTTGGAATTGTCTTGGGTCCTTTGCCTTGTTGATAATAATTAGGTCATTCACAGTTGATCATCATATATTACTATTACTATGTACAATGTTCTCCTGGTTCTGCTTACTGCACTTTGCATTACTTCATATAAGTCTTTCCAAGGTTTTTTTGGGGGGAGGGGTTATTTTTTTTTTTTGTGCGTGTGTATGTGTGTGATCATCTTGTTTGCCATTTCTTATGGTACGAGAGTATTCCCTTACAATCATATACCACAACTTGTTTAGCCATTCTCTATTTGATGGAAATCCTTTCACTTTCCAGTTCTTTGCTACCACAAAAGAGCTGCTTTAAATATTTTAGAATAAATAAATATATATATATAATATATATATATATATAATTTCTTCTCCTCTTTCCTTGATCACCTTCAGAAATAAGACTAATAGTGTTATTATTGGTTTGAAAGGTATACACAATTTTAAAACAGTATATTTCCAGATTGCTCTCTAAAATTGTTGGACCAATTCACAGTTTCATCAACAATGTATTTTTTCCACATCCACTTAAACATTTGTAATTTTTCCCTTTGATCACTTTATCCAATCTGATAGATGTAAGATATTTCAGAGCAGTTTTGATTTGCATTTCTCTATCAATAATAATTAAGAGAATTATTTCATGTAGTTTTATATATATATATATATATACGACTGATTTCTTCATTCAAAAACAGTCTATTTATATCTTTTGACCATTTGTCAATTGGAGAATGGCTTATATTCTTATATATTTGAAAAAGTTCTTATATATTTTAGATATGAGACCTCTATCTAAGAAATTATCTAAAAATTCCCCTCCCTCAACTTACTGCTTTCCTTCTGATCTTGGCTAAATTAGTTTTATTTGTACAAAAACTTTCCAATATCACATATTCAAAATCATCCATTTTACATTTCACAATGCTTTCTATCTCTTGTTTATTCATAAATTTTTCTCCTACCCATAAATCCTTTCTTACAACATATCTACAAGTAAAATAGTCAAGTTTGGAGATTGTAGGATTTTTGTAGGGGTTTTCTATGTAGTTTGCTGTCACATAACTTGTAAAATATGGGGAAACATATGGAGCATTGGTGATTCATTTTGATCTCAAATTTTCTGGGGAAAACACAAATACAGAGTTTGCTGATTATTAAATTCTTAGCTACTTAGGCTTCTTCCTTAAAGTGAAAATGCTTCCTAGATTTTTAGCAAGAATGAGAAAGAATGATCTGAGAGTTGTTCTCAAAATCCACATTTTCTTTGAATTTATGTTTTGTTTTTCTCCTACTCTACCTATGTTGGTTTCTTATTTCTCACCATCATCAAAGTAACAAAGGATAAAAAGAGAATGACAATTTTGTATTAATGTTGATTAATTCTAGGAAATCTTATTGGAACAGGTTACATATCACAGAGCATTAATCAGTGTAGTTAAGGTGACCCAGAGTGGGGGAAAAACCCAGACAGCCTTATGAATTAAGTAGAAATGTTTTGGCACATGAACTACAGAATTAGATTCAGGGATGATGAAAAGATTGTTAGATGCAAAATCCAATTGTTGGATGCAAAAACAAATGTGGGATGCAAAGACTGCTTTTGTGAATTATCAACAATCAAGATACTTACTGTCAACATTTGCATTTGAGGGCCACTTCTGGAAGCTCAGCTTAATTTAGAAAATGATATGGCTCATTATGCCCTTTGGAGGACCAGTTCTGGGGAGATCAGTTTTCTTATCTATAATATAGGTAAGATGTCCTTTTATGCTCAAAACCTATTATCTTATGAAACTCAAAATATCTCAGAACCTGCTGAAGTTTCCCTAGGTTTTATATAAATGGATTCCATGGCAGGTCATATTTAGTATCCTTGGTTTTTGTGAAGAAATCCAAAAGCTTTGGTTGTCAAGATCCTTTGAAAATTGTACAAATTTATAGCAAATATAGACTTCCCTTTGGATAACTGTTGTGAAAATGAATCTTGAAAGCATGTTTTATTTCCTCTAGATCACTACAGAAGCCAATCTACTCTAGAAAGAGGATGTGACTATTTTCTGAATCCATGCATTTGTTATTTAAAAGCTAACATGAGTAATAAACATTGATATTAAAGAAAATACCATGTGTATGCCATCTGAGATCATAAAGAGCTTTTTTTGGTCTAGTAATTGGCACAGTGGACTGGAAATCAGAAAACCTGGGTTCTGGGCCAGGACTTGATAGTAACCAGCTATATGACCTTGACCAAGTCCATGAATTTATTTTCTCCTTTTCAGAATGAAGGTTAAAAACAAAAAGGATATTAATTAACTGGGATGACATTTCTCTTTTGTAAAATGAAAGGTAAAATTGCCAAGACACTGATAAACCAGAAGGCATATTGTGCAGACTTGGGCATTTGAGAGCCTCACAACTATTTCTTATGACTCTCATTTTGGGAATATTGGGGTCTTTTGCTTGAAGATGAATAGCCTTGGGGTAGGTGAGAGCATGTCAAAGATTTTCAATATTTGATGGACTAGAAAACAGGATTAGATTTTTTTACTTTAGATCCACAAGGCAAAACTTTGTTTTTTTTTAATTTTTTTTTTATCCTGGGACTCCATTCTAGGAGCATAGGGCCACAACCAGTAGGCAATGGGACACACAGTCGCTCTGGGTCACCCAGCTGGGAAGTGTCTGAGCCCGGACTTGAACCTAGGACCTTTCGTCTCTAGGCCTGGCTCTCAATCCACTGAGCTAGCCCAGCTGCCCCTACCTTAGGTTGCAGTTTCTTTAGCAAATGTAGTTTTTACAGGGTGGGGTTGCTAGCCCCACGCCCAACCCTCCTCCTTTTTCATCCGGGCTAGGGACTGTCCTTGGCCCAGGAGTGGTAAGGGTGGGCAGTAGGGGTCAAGTGACTTGCCCAAGGTCACACAGCTGGAAGTGTCCGAGGCCGGACTTGAACCTAGGACCTCCAGTCTCTAGGCCTGGCTCTCAATCCACTGAGCCACTCAGCTGCCCCTCAAGGCAAAACTAGCAGCAAAGAATAAGGGCAGGAAAGAGGTAAAATCCAGTTCTATATAGGGAAAACTTCCTAACACTTAAATATATCCAAAATTGTAATGAATTGCATAATGGGATCTCCTCACTAAAGGTCATCAAGAGAAGGGCCACGTCTTACAGATGTTGTAAATAGGTGAATTCTTGGTCAGATACTTTTCTTAATTCTCATTCTCCTCTACCTCTCTGCTACTGATCACTCTTTTCCTTTTTAGTCCTTCCTTTCTAGGTTTTCAGAACACTATTACCCCTGGTTCTCTTCCCACCTATCAGACCAATCCTTCTTTGTCTCCTTTGCCAATTCTCATCCAAATTATAATCTCTAACCACAGATTACAGAAGAGAGTTCTGACCTGGGTTCTCTTTTTTCTTTCTATACTCACTTGGTGGTCTCATCAGGTCACATAGATTTAAGTAACATCTCCATGCTAATAATTCTCATCAATCTATTCTGACCTAAACTCTACTGACTTTCAGGCTTACATGTCCAACTGCTGTTCAGACATCTCAAAATGGACGCCCAGTGGACCTCTTAAACTCAATATGTCCAAAAACAGAACACATTATCTTTTCACCTAAACTCTTCTCTCCTAACTTCCCTATTATTTTAGAAGGGGGAACATAATACCCTTAGTATTCATCATTATCTCTCAATCCCTATATCCAATCTGCTGCTAAAGTCTGTTGATTTTTACCTTTGTAAATCTCTCCAATATTCCCCTTCTCTCCTCTGACAATTATCAACATTTTGATACAAATCCTCATCACTTCACTCCTGGATTATTGCAAGAGCCTGCTGATGAGTGTATCTGCCTTATTTTTCCCCAGGCCAATACATCCTCTATTGTCACTAATTTTCCTAAAGTGTCAATCCTAAAGTGTTGAGTATTCAAATCACTTTATAGCCCCTTCCTACCATTCCAGTCTTCTTATATTTGACTTCCCACCATGGACTCTTTGATCCAATAGCATTTGCTTCATTGCTATTCCATGAACTAGAGAGTCCATCTCTTGGCTCTGGGCATTTGGGGTGGGGGGAGCTTTCTGCCATGCTTGGAATGTTCTTCCTCATTTCCATCTACCTGTTTCCCTGTCATCTTTTATATCCCAACTAAAATTCTCTCTTCTACAGGAAGCCTTTCTCGACTCCTCTTTATTCTCATGCTTTTCTTCTTTTAGTTATTTCCTTTTTATCCTGTATATAACTTGTTTCTATTTATTTGTTTGCTAGTTTTATTTATTTGTTTATTTTATTCTTTTGTTATTAATGTATTTTATTTGTTATTAATATTATTATAACATGATTATTAATTAATTTATTAATTTATTTTATTTATTTGCTATTCTATTTATTTGTTTGCTAGTTCCTTTCTCATGAGATGGTGAATTCCTTGGAGTCAGTGACTGTCTTTTGCCTCATAATAGGCACTTTTTCAAATAAAATGAAATTTAATAATAAAGATTATTTTAATATTATGTATTAATATTATTTAATAAATTAGAAAGAGTTTGCTAACTAATTTATTGAGGTCCAGTTTGGACTATGGGACTCTGAGTTCATGTCCAACTCCAAGAACTGCTGATTTTTTTGACTCTAGGATCTCTCAGCTTCTTTTTATTTTTGATTCTGTGCTTGAAAGAAATAAGGAAAGGTAGGATGAAAGAAAGGAGAGAGAGAAGGAAGAAACAAAGGAAGCAAGTAAGGAAACATAGAAGAAAGGAAGGAGAGAGGGAAGGAAAAAGGAGGGAAGGAAGGGATAGTAGAAGGAAGAAAAAGAGGGAGGAAGAGAAAAAGAAAGAAGGGAAATAAAAAGTAAGGAAAATCACCAAACAAGGTAAATTTCCATCCTTTTTATAAACAGTTAAATATGCCCAAGATGGCAGATATTGATCATTTACCAGCTGAATTGATCAGTGGGGTATAATTTTCACCCTGTGATTATCTCTAAGTGACTCATGCCAGTTTATATGGGTCTAAAGTCTGGTAGCAACTCATGTCCTGAAATTAAGTTGAATAACCTAATTCCTACCTTCTACTCCATCTCTCCTTGCACACTGTGAAAAGGGCAAAACAGAAGAGAAACAAGAAAGATTAACAAGGGCTGTGCCAAGGAGTGGGGAGAAAGTCATTGTTTGCCTGCATTTAAGGAGAAAAGGACACCATTTGGAAGCATGGGGTGCCACTGTGCTGGCTGGGGCTAATGATCACCGTGTGAATTGAGCTGTAAGGACGGCTGCCGATTGACCAGCATTGACTGCATTCACTGACAGGTGCTGATGGGAAGGGGGGCAGGACACAGCTGCCTGAACAGGGATCCCATTATCCTTTGCTGGGTATTGATTCACCCTGTGGGATGTTTCCTTTCTAGCTGTGTTAATTTTCAGAGTGCACATTTGCATTGCTCTTTGCTGAGAGGGAGAGTCAGAAGGTGCTCTGGCTAAATGTAATGGGGCTCTTCTTTCCAGTCTGCAGAGGCTTTGTCTGTTGGGACGTAGGCTTCCTCTAATTATAGAGCTTGCAAAGGGACAAGTTCTGGGAAGAATAGCATTGCTGCTAATATAATTGCCTGAGGTGCAGAGAAAATTAATCAAATGACATGAAATGGATTTTTTAAAGTTATTTCTTCACCCATAAACACTAGGTCTCACTTTAGGACGTGATGTTTTTGTACAGGAAATTCAGAGCATCCAACAGCTGGAATCTTAACCATCTATAATCACCTAAAGAATATCAAACCCTTCTTTGTGTGTAAGTGGGGCCTCCTGAAATCTCCAGAGAAGTAGCAGAGGCCCCCTTTGTACTTGAACAATATTATATAATTTGGAGCTTCTCTGTCCAAGGGAAGAGTGTTGGATAGTTTTTTTTTTCTTTTAAAGTATTTATTTGGAGTAAAAGTGATTAGCTAAAGCAATGCTAAAAAAGCAGTGTACTTCAATTGATGAGGTGTTACATTTTTTAAAAACCTCTTTTATGACTTGTGTACTGTATTTTGAAGCAATTTTTTTTAAATCTATACTCCTAAATTATGACTGAGTAAACCTTATACTTTCACCAAAAAAACAAAAACAAAAACAAAAACAAAAAACCCAAACTCAGATGGAGCCATGTCCTTAAAGATTCAGAAAAACATCAGTCAACAATCATTTAAGTTCTTACCAAATACTAGGGACTCTGGGCTGAGTGCTGGGGTTATAGAGAAAGAGGGGTCACTTTGGGTGCAAATTAACTGTTTGTGAATTCTATTATCTAGAAATTCTCTGGTATTCCTTGTTGTTGTTCGTTCTTCGTTTTCCAAGAGGACCAATGATGTCACGGGGTGATATCTTGACGTGCACATGAATTCGATTTAAGTGAGGCAGTTGTACGAGTTGTTTGCCTCACTTAGTATTTGATAAAGAGGCAGGATGAAACAGTGGTTACAGGGCTTATTTGGAAGCCAGGATGACCTGGATTCCAGTCCTAGCTCTCTTACATATAAATATATATACTAGTTTGTGACTCTGGTAAAGGCAATCTCCCAATGTCCTAGGTAGTCTACTAAGAATACATGCTTATCTGGAGAGAGAGAAAGAGTTTCCCTCCCTGAATATTCTTAATACTAATGAACTCACAAATCTAGACTTCCCTAGCTTCCATCCATCTATCATTTCCTTGGTAAGGAAAATATCATTTAAAGTACTTTAGGTGCTTTTATCACGTTCAAATATGAGGCAGACACTCGTAAGCTGATGGCTATCTAGGAGAGCAACTAGAATAAAGGAAGGTGTCTAGTCCCTGACACAGGAGAGTCAGCTGAAGAAACCAGATGTTTATTCTGTGAAAGAGAAGTTCTGGAGTGTTTGGGGTTGGTAGTTGATGAGATTTGTCCTTAAGTATTCAGAGGGATATCATGTGCAAATGGGATTAGACTTATTCTCCTTTGCCCCAGAAGAGAGAACAAGGAACAATGGGTAGAAGCAGTAAAGGGACAAATATAGGACTCATATCAGGGGGAAAAAAAACAAACACAAAATGAATAATATCAACTTCATAACAATTAGTTTCTACAGAAATAGCCACCTTCCTCTAGAGGTGAGGGATTCTCCCTCAGTGGAGATCCTTAAGTAGAAGATTGATAATAATTTGTTGAGTATGCTGTCCTAGGACTGGGACAGCTAGGTAATGCAGTGGATAGGACTCTGGCTCTGGAGTCAGAAATTCAAGTATGAATTCAAAACTGAATTCAAATCTTGCCTCAGACACTTACCATCTGCACAACCCTGGGCAAGTCACGTCACTCTGTTCCTTATCTATAAAATGAGTTAGAAAATGAAATGGCAAACCATTCTAGTATCTTTGCCAAGAAAACCACAAAAGGAGTCACAAAGAGTCAGGTATAACTGAACAGTAATAAAAAGCAGCAATTATTGAAAAGTGAGTAGGGGTTATACCACATGACTACTAAGGTTCTTTTGAGCTCTGAAGTTCTGTGACTCTTTGAGCCTTTGAATAATCTCTGGGTCCTCTAGTCCCAAACTACAGTCTTTAGGTTTGATTTTGGCCACTGCTAGAAATACTCTATGAATGAGGAATTGGGCCTTGATAAAGTTTCCGATAATCCAAGGGGGTTAAAAAGTTTACTCTGTAAATCTAAGCTCATCTACCAAAGCAGTCAGCCCAAATAATAAGCCTAGCCTATTTTTCCCTTCATGTAATGTGGAACAATGGTTACCTGGTGGGTGGTCTCAGCCAAAAAATGCCTGGAGGCCCAAGTCAGAGAATGTGAGAAAATTACAAGTCTGATTTAAATCTCAGAATTTTGGAAGAAAGAAATGATTACAAAATCACTTTTGAGAAGGTATGCGTAGGTGTTATGGCAGTTCAACCCCTGGACAGGTTGGGGAGAAAATTCAAGCTATATAAAATAGCATGTAAGGTGTAGAGCCAGGACTCCCCAGGATTGAACAGAGAGGTGTTAATTTAATTCATATTAAAAACAACAAAACTGTTTTAACACCTACTGTACTGTATGCACAGCACTAAATTGGTTCCCCCTAGAGTATTAAAGAAAAGAAAAAAGTAACCATGATTATTAAAATAAATCTGTAAGAGTGCTAGGATAAGAGATAGTTCTTGTGTAAGTTCTCAATTTTTTCCATATGTGGTAACTATGTTTTATTATGTAGCATGGAGAGTAGACAAGGGTTAGACCTAAGAACAGGAAGACCTAGGTTCAAATCCTGCCTCTGATATTTGCCAGTGATGTCATCTAGAGTAGCTTAACACTTCACTTCACTGATTAGTGAAATGGGGATTCTTCTAAGGTTGGAGTGAGCATCCATTGAGATAATGTATGCCAAATGCTAAGCATACTGGAGAGTGCTATGTAAAAGTCAGCTATCACCCTTCTTCAGATGCTTAGTAATAATTGTGTGATCCCAGGCAAGCCACTTCACTTCTGTCAACTTCAGTTTCCCCATTATTAAAATGAGAATAATAAGAGCTGCTATTTCATCAGTCGATAAACATTATTAAGAATCTTCTCTGTCAGGCACTGTGGAGATGAAATAATCTATATAAAGTATGTTACCAGCAATATAATGCTATCTAAATATTAATTAGTGGTATTGTTATCGATTATTTTTTCTCCTGGCATAAATATATTAATGTAGGTTGCCTCTATAATGTGTGGAAATTAGATCCTTATTAGTTTTGTATTGTAATAAAATACTTCAAATAATGGTTTGGCTCAATATGAAAGGTCCTAGATTTGAGGTCATTGGATATTTGTACAAGTTATTCAACCTCTCTGGGCCTTAGTTCCCACATCTACAAAATGAGCTGCTTGTACTAGTTGGCCGTCTAATGTCTCTTCAAGCTCCAACAATCAGTATGATTCTATGATATATTTCTGAAAGAAAAAATAATCACAAAATTTTAAAGGTTGGCAGAATTGAATTCAAAAGACTAGAATTATCAAAAAAAAACCCTCATTCTTTTAACATCAATATTCACCCAGTAATACTACATAGTTATGGGAGACCACAATGTTAGATATATCTAAATTGTAGATGATCCAAAAAATCATGGAGAGATGCATGATTAATGGGAGTCAAGAAAATCAACACACACTTTTTCAGTGCTTCCTATCTGCCAGGCATTGTGCCAAGCACTGGGGATGCAAATAAAGTAAAAAAAAACAAAACAAAACAGTCCTTGCTCTAAAGGATCTTATTTTCTAATAGAGTGACAGCATTCAAACCACTATATTGAAGT
Organism: Gracilinanus agilis; assembly: GCF_016433145.1. Classification (NCBI taxonomy): domain Eukaryota; kingdom Metazoa; phylum Chordata; class Mammalia; order Didelphimorphia; family Didelphidae; genus Gracilinanus; species Gracilinanus agilis. Next base: position 209,360,160 of record NC_058131.1, on the reverse strand, counting down.
ACATATATATGTATATATGTATACATATATATAACATGTTTTATGTATAAACATATACTGCATGTATATGATTGAAAATAATCTTAGAAGTAAGAAGCTAATGTTAAAGGGGGTTGGAAAAGATTTCTTTCAGAAGATAGCAATATAGATAATATATAAAAAGAATACAGGTTTACCAGAAAGCAGAAATAAGGAGGGAGAGAAATACAGACAGGAGAGATAGCCTGAGAAATCACAGAGTTGGTGGATGGAGTATTTTGTGTAAGTATAGCAAAGAGGAAAGTGTCAATAGATCCCTGAGTGAGAAAGGTGGGGAGGAAGGTGTTAAGAAGACAAGAAAAGTAAGAAGGTGATGAAAGACTTTAAAAGACAAAGGATTTTATATTTGATCTCAGAGGTAATAGCCACTGTAGTTTATTAAGAATGGGAGTAAAATACTTTGTAGGGTAATTGACCCACAGTACAAAAACTAGTTGGGAATTTAAAGAGTTAAGATTTCCTTGAAAAGAAATAATTCCCATATTGATTCTGAACAAGAAGCAAAGGGAAGTAAAAGAGGAAACATTAAAGTGAAGTTGGCAGAAGTGGAAGAAAATCATTAAATTCAAATAGAAATACCATTGGAAAGCAAAGGAAGAAAAAAATATGGCATGGAGAAAAAAGTCAAAACTCAAACTGAATATAAGAGAAATAATATTTTTGTGGGAAATTTAGAAGGGAAAGATCAATATCCTTACCTAGAGCAATGATGGAAAGACATCTTAATTAAATCTCTAATTTTTATTTGAAGAAGTTTCTGATTCAATTCATATATCTCTAACAAATGAGGATATAGTATGCATGACACCATATCTGTTGGAAAAAGTCCTTGTCTTGGAGAAAATAAACCCTGAATTCAGATCCTGTCTTGAGCACACACTAATCACGTGACAACGGGCAAATCACTCATTCTCTTAATGCCTTAAGCAACTCTTTCAGACTATGTGCCTGAGGAGTGACTGATCTATCAAAGGAGGATGTTTCCATGCCAGGAATTATCAGCACAAATGAATTCACTTTTCTGAACCTTCAGACATTCAGTGATAGTTATTTGTTCCTCCTTGAACATATAAAAGTGACTTCCCCTCATATACTTGAAATAGTTCTCTGTTCCCCAATCTTTTTTCCATGTAAAACAACTTTGTTCTTTAAGTTAATTTTCAAATGATATGATTTTCAGACTCTTCATCATTCTGGTTGCGCTCCTTTGGATGTTTTCTATCTCATCAATGTCTGGTCTAAAATGTAATGACTAGATTCAAACATATTACTGTTTGGACCAGAACAGTACAATGAGAGGATCACTTCCCTATTTCTATTTTTTTTTTTTTTGGTAACATTTCTCTGTGGCCATGAATCTGACTCATGTTCACATTTAGAGACTGTGATCCCTAGAGAATGGTTAACTATTCTTTTTTCTCATATTTCTGGAATAATATCAAGGGTTTTGTTCTGTGATTATTGATCATTAACCCCTACTGATATACTTCTCATTAACAATTAGACAGTAGACTCAATAAACTTTGAACAAAGATATTTACTAAAATGATATTATGAGAAAAATTAAAACAAAACATTACCCAAGAACCTGGAGCAAATATATACAGGATCATAGGAAGCAGATTCAAAGAGTGTATAATTATAGTGAAATACACATGTAGTCAAGTAGCTCATGTCTTCTGGTGTTTTATGGCCTAGAGTTCTTTTTTTGAGTTCATATCTAGCTTTCATCTTTGGTGAAAAGGGTCATATTCCTGGAAGTTACCTTCCCTCCTGGTCATGTTATCTTTCTGTATCTATCTTTTTATTTATTTGTCTTCTTTAGGTCACTGCTCCAGATGCCTTGTTTCTTTCTGGTCCAGTTAGTCCAATCAGCAAGGATAACATGAAAGATGAAAATATAGAAACTTTGTCTTCTCACAGGTTTGGCTCCAACACTGGAAGTATTATTTTCAACTCCCAAACCTGGAATCATCTACCAACTGATTAGTCTAAGCCTAACAGCTGAACTCCTGAAATTTCTCTTGAAATAGCTATTTAAAGATTCAAAAGCCACGATGTTTGTTTGGCCAGTAAGCAGTTTTATTTTTTATCTAATGAGAATGGTTTACTTTTCATTAAAAAAAAAAGATTGACTTCTTTTAAAAAGTACATTTAAAACTGCATTGTGCCATTATATTCATGAGTTGATAGTGGGGAATGGAGAGTGGTGTGGAACACCGTGATATAACTTGAATTTACTATTTTTGTGACTATCAAATTACGATATTGAGTCACTCAACTCAACTCATTGAATTCTGAATAACATATTGGGTGCTTTCTATGTGCAGAATCCTATAATAAGTCAAATAGCAGTTGTAGTGAATGGAGAACTAAACTTGAATCCAGGAAGACCTAAGTTCAAATTCTGTTTCAGATACAATATATTTGAAGTTGGAAAAGTCACATAACTTCTCTCAACTTCAGGTTTCTTATTTCTAAAATTGGGATAGTATCACCTGTTGTGAGGGTTAACTAAGTAGTATATATTTAGTGCTTTGTGAGGGATGATGATGATGACAATGCCAATGAGGCTATCCTAGCCATTGGATATGCAAAGACTGAAATTCTAATTGTCCCCTCACACTGTAGAAGGATACATCAGATATGCAAATGAATAAATTAAAAATATATGAAATAAAATAACATAATTTACAGATATTGAGTGCTAATAACTAGAGGGATCAAAAAAAGTTTTGTTCAATAAGTAGCACTAGCAGTACTTTGAAGGAAACTCATAATTTTACTTAGAAGAGATGAAGATAGTCAGTGTTCCAGATATGGAGAACCATTTGTGTAAAGGCATGTAGGATGGAGATGGAATGTCCTATCTGAGGAACAACTAATTTCCATTTTGTTAGAAATATAGTTATGAGCCAGATTGAGAAACACTACAAATCTAGTTAAGGAATGATTAACCAAACAAAGGACAGAAGCTTATAAAAGATAAAACAGATAATTGGTATTACTGGAAATTGTGCCATATTTACATACAAATAGACAAGTCATTTTGACTATGATAAGGGGAACTGTTAATAAAAATCCTTTGTATCAGATATCTCACATAATAGTCTTATATTCTGTATAGTTAGGGGACTAATAAAGATCTACAAGGGAATGCTGGTAAATGTTTAATAACTGTGTTCTCAGGGAAAAATGTATACACATACACTTTTAAGTTTATTTGAATTATTAACTTTTTTTGTCTAGACAATTAGGAAAACAATAAATCAAGCCCTGGTTTATGGGAACTGTCAATTTCTGAGGCATATATGCCCACACTGAATTTTAATAGTCAGAATCCCAGAAGCTATTATAGTTGTTCTAGCACAACCCTGAATACATAAAACCAAGACCCAAAAGTGGGGCAAAAGGTATGAACATACTATCAGAGAATTACAAATTATTAGTAATCATATGAAAGATTTATCCAAGTCACCAATAGAGACATAAATCAAAACAACTCTAAGCTTTCATCTCATATTTAGCACACTGACAATAGATGGCAAAAGTTATGAATAGGCAAGTCTAGCAGGTATGTGAAAAGATAGACACACTAATATACTGTTGAAAGAGCTGTGTATTGGTTTGACTATTTTGGAAAATAGTTTGGAATTATGCTAAAAAAAAGAAAACAAATGTCTGTCACTTTCAGCTTAGAGATACAACTGTTAGATACATACACAAAGGAAATCAAAATCAGAAAGAAACATCATGTGTATATCTAAATATTAAAATGGAACCATGATAGGTAAGTCTCATATTATCATTTCTCTAGACTGTTATAACATTTTAAAAAATTGTTTGAGATCGGATTTGATCTCAGGACTTCTCACTAACTAGATTCAGCATTCTATTCACTGAGCCACTTAGCCACCTAAAGTGCTACATATAAATGGCTAGTTAATTATTATTATCATTGCCTTCCATTGTCTTTATGGGTGACAGCATCTGGCATTATGCCTTCAGATTTTTTGGATGGTGTTTTGTACATAGTATACGTGCAATGGCTACTCATTGAATGTATGTGTATATATTATATGTGTACATACACACACATATATATGTACACATATATGCAGAGCTGACTATCAGAATTAAGCAGTATCCACTCTGTTTCTAGCTATGAAGATTGTCTTAGCAAAGTACAGCTGGACTATTGTCTCCATTATTCTGTACATAGTTATTATAGCTAATCATTTAATTAATTTAAAAATTGCTACGTTATCCATTGACTCATAATGAACTTAGAGTTCACAAACAGTAGTTTTCATCTGACACTTCTATATGGGGATGTCGAGTTTTCAAGGGAATGTAGAGTTTAAATGTTTAACTTTGTATCTGTGAATAGGAGTTTTTGGAGAACTTGACTATTGATTGGGGATCATTATTTTGTTTGGCCCGTAAGTAGACCATTGTTTGGAGGAAGCAAACATTTTTGGTTATCCTATATATCCCTAGTTAACACCTTACCCAATATCAGTACTCAAAGGATTACTGAATTAATTCTTTCCTGTAATGAATTCTCTTATTGGAGTCCTGTTTAATTCAACATATGTATATGAGATACCTTGTTGGAGGGGAGCATTCAAGGATACACTGTGCCTATGTTAAGCCAGTTTTTTTTCTTTTAAATTTTTAATAGTAATAAACATTGGCCTCTTATATTCTTTAAATTTCTCAATTAGTTATGTGACTCTAGTATATTGACCTACCTTTGGCAATGGCGTTGAAAATCCTGGCTCTTCCTTTCTGGCGTTTTCATTAAGTATGTCTTCAATATTCATAAACTATTGCTTTATTTAAACTGTAATCACTTCCAAAAATAATTCTTTGCCACAGCACTACTGTATACACACATGTCCACACACCCACATACACAAATACACAATTTGTCCAATATAGTCATTATGAATGACAATGAAGTAAATAACATTTTATACCTATAGCTTTCAACCAAGAAGAAAGGGAGTATATTCTGTCATCCCTCCTCTGACACTGACATTACATTGGATTGGGATTCTATTGCTTTTGTCTTAATTTTCAAGATGATATTCATTGTGCAAAATGCTCTTTTGACTCTACATTCTTTACTCAGTTTTAGTTCATATAAGTCACCATATTTCTCTGAAGTCTTCACATTTTTCATTCCTTATAGTTTCTAATATTCCATTGCATTCATATGTCATATTTCTTCATCTAGTCTCCAAGCAGTGGGGCACCTCCTTTGCTTTTAGTTTAGATTTTTTCCTACAAAAACAAATGCTGCTATGAATATTTTGGTATTTATGGGACATTTCTCTCATAAGAATTTGATGAAAGTGAAAGTAGACATATGTTCTTGTAATTGCTATTTTTTTGTTATCCATTTTCCTCCACTTTGGTTAAAATCACCATCTTAGATTTTTTTCATTATTTTTTTCTTTCTTCAAGCTATCTTGAAAATAGTTTCCTGACTACTTTGCAAAGTGTATCATTTCTAGTATAAATTTCTTCTCTGTGTGGTCTGATCCAGCTGTTCCAAATTCATTTTTTTAGTATTGTCACAGATTCTTTGCATACTAGACAATATAGAAAAGCTAGAGTCCAACTTTGCTCTTTACATTATTGTTGACAATGGTCCATTTTATTTTGGATTTATCTATAATCTGACTTTAGGTTTCATCTACAAACATTAACTGGGGATGGTTTTACTTAGCTTTAGCTTATAAAAGTTTTCTTCAGTCTTGTTTTCTATTCAACTATCCTCTGTTTTGTGAGTTCTTGTTGCTGGCATTCTTCCATTCTCCTCCTCTGTACATTCTGCAAATAAGCTTGTATTCTAAACCATTATCTCCCTGGGTTACCATGTGTCTCTACTTGCTGAGGAGATTAAGCATTTGCTGGCAAAGGTGTTTTTTTGTGTTCTTTTGGCTTACTTGTTGTAGCAACTGTTTTTTATTGGTTAATTTTTTTCTAGGAAATGATAATAGTCAGAGTCAATGTCCTCACTTTTATCCATTTCCCATTTTTCAAAGTTGACAGGTTATTTAAACAAGTCAGTTTGGAACTGCTGCAATCACACACAGTGTCTTCTCTTCTTTTTACCTTTTTTTCTAGTTTTCTGTTTACTTTGGCTTTTGCTCTGGCTGGTCGATACTATGACTGCACATAGACAGATGATTCTGGAAGGACTGCTACATCTGTAACCAGTAATTTCTTGTCTGTTAGGATTACAGTCAATTTCTTTTTATGTTATGTCATTTGTTATTTGCCAGATCCAGGGTCTTCTGACTCTCTTCTTCAAAGAAAAAGTATTCATAATATAAACGCATGGGCCATCAGTGTAGCTGACAAGCCTTTGGCTCCTTTCATTCCTAGGGCCTGAACAATATTTTCCAAATAGCTTTCCTACTCCCTATCCCTTTCGTATCGAAGACAAAGAATATTTAAGTATATGTTGATTTGATTCAATAGAATTGGTTATAATTTGTTCAATTGTATATTATACAAAATAGGTGCTCAATAAATATTTACTGAATGAATAAATACTTGGCTTGATAAAATTGTTCCTTTTTTACATTTTATAGATGATCTTTTTTCTTCACAATCATATATCTACCTGATTTAAAAAATAAAAACAGAATTTTATCAAAGAAAAACAATTAGGGGGCAGCTGAGTGGCTCAAGGGTTTGAGAGCCAGGCCTAGAGATGGGAGGTCCTAGCTTCAAAACTGGCCTCAGACACTTCCTACCTGTGTGACCGTGGGCAAGTCACTTAACCCCCACTACTTATCCCTTACCACTCTTCTGCCTTAGAACCAATTCACAGTTTTGATTCTAAGACAGAAGGTAAGGGTTTAAAAAAAAAGAAAAAGAAAAACAATTAGGTAAAACCAAGATGACCACTGAGAGCAAATGTGACAATCTGTATTGATGTGGTCTGCTTTTTTATCAATAAGATAAAAAAAAAATGTGTCTCATCATTTTTTATCTTAAACCATTACTAGTACATTGCACTTAAAGAAAGAATAGTGCAGTGCTGAATTTGATGTCAAAGAATCTGGGTTCAAATCCTAACACTACCATTTAGTGCTATTGTGACTTTGGACAAATTCCATAATTCCTTAGTTTCTCCTAAGATAAAGTGAAGCAATAGCACATTGCCACTTTGAAGATTTCTTCTGACCCCAAATCTAAGACTCAAATCTGACTTGGACTGTCTTTTAAGTGTTATTTTCATTTATTTTATTGGAATCTCCTTTATGAATATGTCTCCTAGTTTGGGATTTCTGATAATTTAGGGGTGTGCAAATGTGCATATATTCTAAGCTCTTATCTTCACCACTTCAGAATGATAAGAAATGTGCCAATAATGTCATAAATTTAAAATAAATGAGAGGATTAGATGCATTATCCATAAGATCCCTTTCAGTTCGAAATCTTTTTCTAAAATCCTCATCTTCTAGAATCAATTCTAAGTATCAGTTTCAATGCAGAAGATAGCAAAGGCTAGGCAATTGGGGTTAAACGATTTGCCCAGTGTCACACAGATAGGAAATATCTAAGGTCAGATTTGAACCCAAGACCTCTCATCTTTAGGCCTGCTCTCTATCCAATGTGCCAACTAGCTGCTTCTGAGTTCTAAATTTTATGATCAGTGTACTACCATCTAAGAGCAAAAACAGTAATAACTGAATTTCTGAAAAACTTCCCTAATTTCCTCCTCACCATGAATAGTTCCATTATCTGCACCTAGTGAATCCTGGGCATCAGAAGGAAGGAAGAAAATAGAAAACAACTCTAAGGGAACTGGAAGAATGGTGGTATACCTGATATAAATAGGGAAGTTTGAAGGAGGAATTAGGTATTTTTTTTGGTAAAATATCTTAACTTCCAACTGAGAAATATTAAATATGAGCCATGTGGTGCTAGCCCTAGAGTCAGGAAAACTCATCTTCCTGATTTCAAATCTGGCCTGAGACACTTACTAGTTATTTCATCTTGCACAAATCACTTAAATATATTTGCCTCAGTTTCCTCATCTATAAAATGATCTGGAGAAGGAAATGGCAAACCATACCAGTATCTTTGCTAAGAAAATCCCAAATGTGGTCACAAAGATTCAAATATTACTGAAAAAATGACTAAACAATAACGAATATGAGTTACCTAAAGGACATCCAGATGGAGATATCCAGGAAATCCAAAGTTTTAATGGAGAGATTGAACCTATACAGATGAATGGACCTATTTAACTATTTACCTACTCAAATACTATGATAGTTGAAATACTATCAAGTATTATCATAGCTCAAGAAGTAACATAACTCAAAATACATGATCAAATTAATTTTTGATGTCCTTTTAACCTCTTAAACTCAATATGTACAAAACTGAACTTATCTTTTTTCCTCAAGCCCACCCTGCTTTCTAAGTTTCCTATTACTGCCAAAGGCACCACCATCTTTCCAAATCACCCAGACTTTAAAACTTATGTCATCCTCAACTCTTCACTCTCGATTACTCTCTCCATCATCCAATCTGCTGCCAAATCATGTCTATTCTACCTTCTCAATATTTCTCATATACACTCTCTTCTCTCGTCTGATACTGTCAACACTCTGACACAACCCTAGTGCAATTCTTTACCTCATACTTAAACTATTTCTACAACTTTGCCTCAAGTCTCTTCCTTCTTCAATTTCTTACTCAAAGTCATTTTCCTAAAGCTCCATTTTGTTCATATCATCTTTCCCTCGTCCCTCCTTTCTCCCCAATTCAATAAACTTCAGTGATTTTCGATTGCCTCTCAAGGTCAAATACAAAATTCCCTGTCAGACTTTTAAAGTCCTTCATATCTTTCCAGTCTTTTTTGCATTTTATATTCTTACAGATAGTCTACCATCGAGTGATTCTGTCTTGTTATTTCTCTCTCAAAATACACCATTCCTTAACTTCATACATTTTCCCTGGCTCTAGAATATGCTCTCTCTTCTCACCTCTGCTTCTTGAATTCTCTGGCTTCCTTCAAGCCTCAGCTGAAATCCAGCCATCTGAAAGAAGTCTCATCTGATCAAAGGAGGTAATATTTGTAAAGTACTTAGCGCAGTGCCTGATGTATAGCAGATATTCTATAAATGTTTATTCCCTTCATTTTCCTGATCCTCCTTAATTCATGGACCTTCCCTCTGAGATTACCTCCAATTTATCCTTTATAATCTTGTTTGTACATAGTTGTTTGCGTTTCTGCTCCACCATTAGCTCCTTTAAGGCAGGAATTGTTCGCCTTTCTTTGTATCTCCAACACTTATCAGAGTAATAGGCATATAATAGGTACTTAATAAATGCTGCTTAACTTGACTTGACTTAACTCTACCGGCTCTGCCCCCTTTCCCCAAAAGAAAAGTTATAAGAAGTGTCCTACTACTTTATTTGCCCTCTTGTTTATATGCAACCAAAACCACATAAAGGCGTCAGTGATATCATTATGAATTCTCTAAGTATAGGAAATGTGAATTCTGTACAGTTTTCCAACTAACTTTGGTTAATCTCTCTATCCACCATTTTAAAGCGACCTACTCTGTGCCAGCTTTGGGGATACAAATCCAAAACTGAAACAAATGATAAAATGAAGTGAATAAACAAGAACAAAATACAAATTACTTTTAATAACATTAAATTAATATGTTAAGTGTCTACCTACAATCTTGCCATTGTGTGGGCTTTGACCACTAATGTGAAGTGTGCATAGGCTCTAACCCTTATGGTGGTGAGAGTGTTGGATTTGGAGTGACAGGGCTTTGCAAAGACTCACTTCTACCACGTTGTAGATGTGTGACTTAGGGAAAATCATTAAACCTTTAGCCCTTAATTTCCTTACCTGTACAATGAGGAGATTGACTATGTGACCTTTAAGTTGACTTCTCTACATCTGTGATCTTGAGAATTTGACTTAGAGTTGCTTAACTGTCAGGGAGTTTTAAAGGCTTTGCCTATGGTCACATAGTTAGTCATATCATTTGAGGGTTTTGAACTCAGTTCTGATATTCAGTCCAGGCTCTCTCCATTATATTATTCTACTTTGCATCTTGATTAGCTAGAATAATAGCAGTCAGTGTTTACTTGGTTTGCTGCTTTGAGATGAAGTAGTTGAACCAGCTAATGTGGGTGATGACCTTTTCTCTATGGCTTAAAATAGAAACTTAAATGGCACAATTCCTTCAGTTTTGTGACTGTCTTTAGATAATCAACTGCAAGGAAGAGTAAAGAAAAATTGCCACATACAGCTTTAAATTTTTTTGATTAATAGGATCTGATGTCTCTGTAATGGTATTTAGTAAATTATAATGCTCTGATTAAATTATAGTCCTGTAGCAAAGAGTTGTGAATTCAATTATGCAACTTAGCTTCCAGCTATCCTGCATATTTCATCAAAAGCTCCCAATGGTGGCAATAGTCCTGATTTTCAACAAGGAAAAATAAATATTAGGTACAATCTGGGTGGAAAGATCCCCAGTTTATGAGAGCCTCACATAGATGGTCTGCAACCACACCACTATTGCCACAATCATTCCAATCTTAAATTTCCCCATTTAAAATAACATTATTCTGGGGATTTATACCATGCCGTATTTCATTACTGTCCATGTTAGTTCTGACAGGGTGCCACCATCTGGAAATCCACAGAGAGAAATCAATAGAAGCTGCATGTGTTTCATATCGGCTCCCATGTGGAAAACATTTCTAGAGGTGTCAGTGCCTGGGAAACCGGAGGGCTCATTGAGCACTGAGTTCAAGCGCAGGGGGCAAACTCTTACAGACAGATTAACACTTGGAGAGTATAAAATTCAGTTAGTAATGAGAATACAGGTGTTTGCTTTCAGGGATTCTAAGTTGCCCTAATTAGGAGAGAGTCTCCAAATTAAATGGCCTCCCTTGAGGTGAGGCAATAACCCACTGTTGTGGGCAAAGATTCCTAAAAATCCGGGTAAAGGTAGCGAGTAACATGTACACTGTCCAAGAAATTGACTTTCAATTCAATGAAAGGGTGAGATAGAAATAAAATGGTAAAGACAGAGATAAAAAATAAAATGAGAGATAAAGAAGGGAGGAAAGGAAGTCACTTATTGATCTTCCAATTAGTGACTCTGGGGAGCTGTGGCACTCACATTTGGAGAGAATAACTCCTAAAACTGCTTGGTACATAGTAAATAAATGTTTAATACATTTTTCCATCCATCCATTCATCATCCATCCATCATTCATTCATCCATTCATTCATCTATCCTTTCACTTTTATCAGAGTTGGGAGAGCAAATTGAAATAAGATGTTGACTTGTTTTTAGAGTAGGTAACACCTTTCTTACCTCTTGGACTCAGAGGCTCTTGAAAGTATGAAGTCAGTGAGGAAAAATGAAATGCAAGCCCAATGGGAAGAGATTACTAGGTTGTTTCATTCATATAGCAGTTTTTATTCTGAAAGTTATTGGGGAGCAAAGTGGATATTTCACATGAGCCAAATGGAGCTTTGCGTAGCACACTGATATCCAAGGGCACATTTCCTATTTAGTTGGGTATATTTCTTACCCATTATGACCATTCTCTCCATGCCTTACTTTGTGGTGCTCCACATCCAATGCTGCCATGATATTTTCAGGGTCATATCTAAATGTAGTTCTTCTCTGTGGCCAAACTTGCCTCTTAAGGCCTGTCGAGGAAGGGCTAGACCACTATGTTCCTTAGCATGACTATATCTGTGGTCAGACTGTCCCCTTTTCCCCCTATTCAAATTGTTCCAACAAAAATATTTTCTTTTAGATGAAAATATATCTAGTTATAGATCTATGGGAGGAGAGAGGTATCTCTTAACAGATGCACTAGAATATATTTTAAATGTTAAGTTCACTACTCATTAAAAGTGTTGCTGATAAGTTTATATAAGAAAATATGACTACTCTTTCTTTTTACTGTTCTTTGTAAGTTTTCAATTGTTTATATTGTTGGGGAATAGTACTAAAAATTCAGATCAGTGTCTTACCCTTTCTTGTATCCAGAGGAATGGCTAGAGTTATATCTCTTTATCCTCAGTGAAGAGTTAGAAGATTATAGATGCAGAATGCTGCATATGTTATCAGGAATGGTTAGTGTGATAGTTTCTTTTGCTTAGTTACTTATATTTGTTACAAGACAGTATTTTAGTGGGGCAGTTGGTGACAGTTGCCTAAAAACAAAACACTTAAAAGAACAAATATGGCTCAGAATCAAGAAATGAAAGAGGCCAAGTGTTGATTGACTAGACAGAAATGTTCACATATATATCATGAACAATTGTCCTAAACATATATAAAAGTAACATCAAACTCAAATAGAAATGTGATCCACTGACCCATATCTAAAGATTCCTATGGGCTACATATTAACTTAGAAGAATACATGTTGATATTATCCATATTTTACCATATTTTTATTTATCTTGTTAAATATTCCATAATTATATTTTAATCTGGTGTGTACTGCACATGACCCATGCACTGAGTTTAACACCTCTCACATACAGTATTCGACAAAATCACAATGTAATTAAATATCTTAAATGATAAGAAAATATTCAATATAAACGAGTCATCATTGAATCAGCAGTAGACTATTGGCTTCTTAAAACAAAGGTCAACAACAATATCAAATTAGAAGGTAGAGACAAATGAGGAAATATGGCATATAGGTAACCTCAACACAACCTATTTGAATTACTTATTAATGTCAAAAGTGAGATGTGAATGAAGAACAGACATATTTCAATTTCTTAGCTATATTTAATTGTTATAAAAACAAATATAACAAATAGGATGCTGAAAGAGCATTGAGAACAGGCAACATTTGATTACCTTGACAATCAATACGAGCAAGAAGCTGAGAAAATCATCAATTTATGATTTAAAGTCATTTTATAAATATCAAGAAGGAATATGTTAGAAAAATTTGAGCACTTTTGTCTCATAAAAAATTATCAATGGGGGAGAAAACTTTCCAAGAGAATTGATTAATCTATATCCTATCAGGAAGATTTACATTTGAAAGTAGAACAAAAAACACAAAAAATGGAAAAAATCTGTAAAGAAATACATCAAGGTGTTTTCTTCATCAGTGAAAGTGGAACACTAAATTTAGACTCTAAACATTTAACTAGAGTCTAAACATAAACAGATATTTCCTAATATATTTTATGAGGAAATAAGAATATCACTAAAGGAATTGAAATGGATAAATCAGTTGGATTAAAATAAGTCTACACATATATCTATCTATAGGGGAGGTCACCCAATTTTGAGGATATCAAAGCACTGATTCTTTGGATATATGACATAGGATGTCATATTTATTTATGAAAATAAATCACAGACATTACTAATAAAATATTTTAAAATCTCAATAATAAACCAGGCATATGCCTATTTTCTCATCACTATACAATCTTTGTGCAAATAATTTACATGTGTATGGAATGTATTGTTGACGAAAATCTAAGAGGAGGATAGACAGGCTTTCATAAATGCTATTCTAAAGCAGACAACTTCTTGACAGTCATACAATTGACTGAAAGGTGTAGAGAATACAAGACCCCACTGTGCTTATTGTTTGTGATATAAAAAAAGAAAAGCATTTGATTTGGTAAAACAAAAGTGAGACTTAAAGACCTTCCTCCAACAAGGTGTCTCCTATGCATGTTAAGCTCATAAAAGGATCCTTAAACATACACCAAAATAATTTTGTTCAGCCTTCCTTTGGTTTTTACTATTAAGCAAAGCACAAAATGGGGTGATTTATGTTATCTAAAGGTATTCTTCACTATTGTAAAGAATTTCTGAGAGTCTAAGTATAAGAAGAATTCCTTAGAGATGTTGAGGTCTTCTAGATTTTCCTATTTGTCCATCAGTATTTAAATCTTAGACAAAAACTATATAATACTAAGGAATTGGTCCTAGAAATTAATAGGAGAATAATGGAATGGATTTTTAATGAGATTCTAAAGTGATTTCAATGACCTCACACTTTTCCTTGGTGTTGTGAGGAGGGACCTTTCCAGTACCCATATTCTTGTAGAGGTACTATATTACTGTGAATCATAAAATACCATAGCATTCAAGGAATGAAAATTACAGGTCACTCCACAAGCAATGGAAACATTCCTCTTGGCACAAATAGGTTATAACCAAGAATGAATTTCTAACAAATTGCACTGGAAAATGCAGTTAAAAATAACATGAGGGAGAAGATTGTGGAAAGATGGTAGAATAAGGCAGAAAATTACCTGAGTCTCCCAAATTCCCACAAATATAATTTAAAATATTGCCTCAAAGTGAACCTTAAGCTGGCAGAAATAATAAAAGTTAGGGTAAAGTAGTTGTATATCCTAAGACAGCTTGGGAAGACTTTAGAAAAAATTTGACCTCCCGGGGCAGTGGTCTGGCCTTATTGAAGTATAGATACCTCCAGGCATGTACCATAGATTGCTAAAAAAATAGCAAGCCCTGGGGTGCAGCTGTGATAGAAGTCTCAGCTTTAGGATCTTCCTACAGTCCTTTGTTTAGGGGTTGGGTCAGGAGACTGTGGGGCCTCAGCTGATGCTGAACATAGGGCCTGGACACAATGACCAGATAGTGACTGAAGACAATAAGGAGTAAATACACCCTGGTAAGTATAGTCAGAGAACATTGAGGCCTTGCTGGCTGTAGTCTCTTCCAGGAGGGCAGAGAGTATCTAACTTAAGGTCCCAGGGCAAAGGGGTAAAAGCATTTGTGGTGGCAATGGTGATAGGAGTTCTAGGTACAGCTCTGGGGCTAGAGGAGTACCAGAGATCACTTATAGTTTAAGGCATGAACCAGAGGAGCAGTGACCTCAACTATGGTTGGATTATAGACAGTGAAGAAATGAAGAGTTCAAAGGCTCGCAGATAAAAATTTAGGTAAAAAAAGCACATAAAACATGAAGCCTGATATATTTTCCCACACACTCTTGGAGCAAAGTCCAATCCTAATATAAAATTAAAAGCCAATAATAGTCTACTAAAATGAGTAATAAAAAAAGAAAGAACCTGACCATATATAACTACTATGGTGATAGAGAAAAACCAGAGTTCAAATTTAAAAGAAGTCATTGAAGTCAAAATAGCTACTTATATAGCTTCAAAGAAAAATTTAAAATGATCATAAGACCAAAAAGAGTTCTTTGAAAAACTTAAAATGAACTTAAAAAATAAAATAACAGAGGTTGAAGAAAAATTAGCAAAAAAAGAAAAATAAAGCAAGAAAAAGAAAAAGATGAAAAGTTAACCAATTAGAAAAAGAGATCCAAAAATTTACATAAGAAAATAACTCCTTAAAAGTTAGAATTTTAAGCAAAGGGATGCTAATGACTTCACAAGATACCAAGAAATAAAATAAATCAAAAGAATGAAAAAATAGTAGAGAATTTGAAATATTTCTTTACAAAAACAACTGACCAAGAAGATAGATCAAGGAGAAGCAATAGAGAATTGCTGGATCACTTGAAAGTTATGATTGAAAAAACAATCTAGATCAGTGATGGGCAAACTATGTCTGTGGGCCAGATGGGGGGAGCGGCCTGAAATGTTCCATCTGGGGGTGGGACATTATTCCTAATCTGACCAATACAATGAGTAGGATACAATACAATGAAACTTCAAAAGAGTTACCTTAGAAACAGACTGACAGATGAGCATTTCCTTTCCTTTGACCCCTTCTTTAAAAAGTTTGCCCATCACTAGTCTAGATACTATGCTGAAAGAAATAATTGAGGAAAATTGCCTTGAAGTTTTAGAACTAGAAGATAAAATTAAAATGGAAAAAAAATCCAACAATCATGAACTGAAAGAAATTCCAAAATGAATAAGAATAGCCAAACTTTTAAACTGCTAGTTCAAGGAGACAATACTAAATGCAACTAGGAAGAATTTAAATTCTGTGGAGTGATAGTCTGGATAACACCATACTTATTACATTCAACATTAAAAGACCAAAGGTCATAAAGGATGATATTCCAAAGAGAAAAAAAGATGGGTTTGTAACTAAGAATAACATAATCAGCAAAGCTGCATGTAACCTTTCAAGTAAAGAAAATAACTAATTAAAGGATTTTCATGTATTCTTGAGGAAAAGACCAGAACTAGACAGAAAATTTAACCCACAAGGATCAGGAAAAACACAAGACAGTGGTAAACATGAAAGATCAATTATAAGGGGTTTAATAAGATCAAATCATTTACTTCTTGTGTGGAAAATATTATCTGTAATCTTTAGAATGAAAAAGCATGAATATGTTTAATTGAGTATGATTGGATGAACCTAAAAAAATAAAAATAGTGAGTGTTACAGTGGAATGGTGGAAAGGATGGAGGGCTGATAGTTCCGGGACCTTATTTTCATCAGAACTGGGAATGAAAGCAATCATTAAAAATATTTTGTCCAATTATATGGCAATAAATATAGTAATCTAGGTGATATGGATGAATATTTACAAAAATACAAAGTACCTAGATTAACAGCAGAAGAAATAGAATACTTAAATAATCCCATATCAGAAAAAGAAATTGAACAAACCATCAAAGAACTCCATAAGAAAAAATATCCAGGGCCTGATGGATTCACAAGTGAATTCTATCAAACATTCAAAGAACAACTAATCCCAATACTATACAAATTATTTGACATAATAAGCAAAGAAGGAGTTCTATCAAATTCCTTTTATGACACAAATATGGTACTAATCCCAAAGCCAGGTAGATCAAAAACAGAGAAAGAAAACTACAGACCAATCTCATTAATGAACATAAATGCAAAAATCTTAAATAGAATACTAGCAAAAAAACTCCAGCAAGTGATCAAGAGGGTTATTCATTATGATCAGGTGGGATTTATACAAGGAATGCAAGGATGATTTTATATCAGGAAAACCATTCACACAATTGACCATATCAACAAGCTAACAAACAAAAATCACATGATTATCTCAATAGATACTGAAAAAGCCTTTGACAAAATACAACCCCCTTTCCTATTGAAAACACTAGAAAGTATAGGAATAGAAGGACCTTTCCTAAAAATAATAAATAGTATATATCTTAAACCATCAACAAACATCATCTGCAATGGGGACAAATTAGAAGCATTCCCAATAAGATCTGGTGTGAAATAAAGATGCCCATTATAACCTCTATTATTTAACTTTGTTCTAGAAACACTAGCAGTAGCAATTAGAGAAGAAAAAGAAATTGAAGGTATTAAAATAGGCAATGAGGAGACTAAGCTATCACTCTTTGAAGATAATATGATGGTCTACTTAAAAAATTCTAGAGAATCAACTAAAAAACTAGTGGAAATAATTAACAACTCTATCAAAGTTGCAGGATGCAAAATAAACCCACATAAATCATCAACATTTCTTTATATTTCGAACACATCTCAGCAGCAAGAGTTAGAGAGATAAATTCCATTTAAAATTACCCCAGATAATATAAAATATTTAGGAATCTATTTATCAAGGCAAGCACAGAATTATATGAACTCAACTACAAAACAACTTTCCAAACAATTAAAACTAGATCTAAGCAATTGGAAAAATATTGATTGCTCATGGGTAGGATGAGCTTACATAATAAAAATTACCATTTTACCCAAATTTAATTTACTTATTTAGTGCCATACCTATCAAACTACCAAGAAACTTTTTTTACTGCATTAGGAAAAAAACTATAACAAAATTCATTTAGAAGAAAAAAATATCAAGAATATAAAGGGAAACAATGAAAAAAAAACATGAATGAAGGTGGCCTAGCAGTACCAGATATTAAGCTGTACTATAAAGCAGTGGTTGTCAAAACAATATGGTACTGGTTAAGAGACAGAAGGGGGGATCAGTGGAATAGAATTGGGGATAAATGATCTCAGCAAGACAGTCTACGATAAACCCAAAGAGCCCAGCTTTTGGGACAAAAATCCACTATTTGATAAAAACTGCTGGGAAAATTGGAAAACCATATTGGAGAGATTAGGTTTAGATCAACATCTCACACCCTACACCAAGATAAATTCAGAATGGGTGAATGACTTGAATATAACGAAGGAAATTATAAGTAAATTAGGCCAACACAGAATAGTATACTTGTCAGATCTTTGGGAAAGTAAAGATTTTAAAACCAAGAAAGAGAAAAAATTACAAAATGTAAAATAAATAATTTTGATTACTTTAAACTAAAAAGTTTTTGTACAAACAAAATCTATGCTACCAAAATAAGAAGGGAAGGAACAAATTGGGGAAAAAATCTTTATAACAAAAAACTAAGACAAAGGTCTAATTACTCAAATACATAAGGACATAAATCAATTGTGCAAAAACATCAAACCATTCCCCAGTTGATAATTGGGCAAAGGACTTGAATAGGCAATTTTCAGATAAAGAAATCAAACTATTAACAAACCCATGAAAAAGTGTTCTAAATCATTTATAATTAGAGAAATGCAAATCAAAACAACTCTGAGGTACCACCTAACACCTAGCAGATTGGGTAACATGACAGCAAAGGAAAGTGGTGAATGTTGGAGGGGATGTGGCAAAATTGAGAACATTGTACACAGAGACTGATATACTGTGGTAAAAATGAAAGTAATGGATTCCTGTACTAGCAGCAATGCAGTGATCCAGGATAATTCTGCAGGACCAATGAAAAAGAACACTATCCACATTCAAAGGAAAAACTATGGCACTAGAAACACAGAAGAAAAACAATTGTTTGAGCACCTGGGTTGTTGCGGATATGATTTTGGATGCAGACTCTAAAAACCAACCCAGTGCAACTATCAACAATATGGAAATAGGTCTTGATCAATGACACATATAAAAACCAGTGGAAATTAGTGTCAGGGTTGGGGTTGCAGTGGGGTTGTGGGGTTGTGGGTGGAGGGAAGAGTAAGAACATGAATCATGTAACAATGGGAAAATCTTCTAAAAATAAAAATTAAAAAAATAAATGAACTGGGTTAATGAGGGAATAACATATTTATTTAGGACATACAGATCTTTTTAACTTAAAGAGAAATAGGAGAGTTAAGGGATAGGATAAGGAAGGGATTCTTAGAAGGATGTACAAATTGAGAAATAATAGGTGAAAGGGACAAGATAAGGAAGGAACTGTTTGAAAGGAGTACAGATTGGGGAGGCAGTGGTGAGCAGTAATTATGCTTTGAGGAGGGATAAGAAAAGATGCAGGAACACACAAAATGATAATTATAACTTTGAAAGTGAATGGAATGAACTCAGCTATAAAATGGAAATGGATAACAAAACGGATCAAAATTTAGAATCCAACAATAGGTTGTTCATAAGAAATACATTTAAAAATGAGAGACATATGTAGGGTAAAACTAAAGGTAAGAGTAGATTTTATTTTGCTTCAACTGATGAAAGAATGGGGATAAAAAATATCAAACAAAGTTAAAACTAAAATAGATTTAATTAAAAGAGATAAATATTATATATGTTTGTATTATGTTATATTATGTTAAAAGGTACCATAGATAATGAATATCAATGCTAAAACTCCATGTACCTAATGCTTTAACATCCAAGTTTTTAAATAAAAAACTAAATGAATTATAAGTTGAATTAAATAGTAAAGCTATAAGAATGTGGGACTTTAACCTTCTCCTCTCAGAAGTAGATAAATCTAAACAAAAAAGAAGTAAAAAAGAAATCAAGGGTAGAATATGATAGTCTATAAGCTAGACATTTAATATATTTGGAGAGAACTGAATGGGAATAGAAAGGAATATACTTCACATATAGCACTTTTCCAAAATTGCTCATATATTAGGGCATAAACTTTATAGTTAAATTCAGAAAAGTAGAAATGTTAAATGAATCCGTTTCAAATCACACATAATGGAAATTCTATTTAATGAAGGACCATGGGAATATATACTAAAAGTTAATTGGAGACTAAATAACCTAATTTTAAAGAATGAATGGGTTAAAGAAAAGGTAATTGGAACAATAAACAATTTTATTAAAGGGAATGATAATAGTGATTCAATATACCAAAACCAATGGGAAGTAGCAAAAGCAATAATCAGAAGAAAATTTTTATCTCTAAATGCGTATATCACTAAAACAAAGAGATAAATTAATTTGGTGCACATATTAAAAATTCATTATAAATCTCTAATTAAACAGCAGATTGGAAATCTCAAAAATTAAACATGTGACTATTAAAACTGAATTTTAGAATACCATTGAACTAATAAATTAAACTGTTTTATTAAAAAATAAAAAGATGCACTATTGATTAATAGGATTTTAAAAAAGAGAAGAAAACTGAATCACTTTATCAGAAATGGAAAGGGTGAATACACCATTAATGAAGATTAATGCAATTAATTAAAGCAATCACCAGAAGTTATTTTTCCAATCATATGCCAATAAATTTAACAAATTAAATATAAGAATACTTACAAAAATATGAACAAGATAATCACAAAAAAACCTGGAAAGATGTATATGAAGTTATGCAAAATGAAGTGAGAATAACCAGAAGAAGGTTGCACACAATAATAACAATAATGCATGATGATCAACTGTGAATGACAACTATTATTAACAAGGCAAGAATCCAGAACAACTTCTAGGAATTCATGACAAAAAAAAAAAAAATCTGCCACCATATAGAGAGCTAATGGTGTTTGAATACACATTGAAACAAACCATTCTTCACTTTATTTCCTCCAAGAACTTTTCTTTAGTATAAGCAATATGTCTTATTTCACATCATGATGAACAGGGAAATATGTATTATATGATAATATAGGTACAACCTATATCGTATTATCTTCCTTCTTGGGGAGGGGGAGAAAAGAGGAAAGAAACTAAAAAAGAATGAGAGGTTTTTGTATATAGCTAATGTGAAAATTCGTTTCTCTTTGAAAACATTTATTATAATTTATTACATATTTATATCAAACCATATGTAATATATTGTTGTTATGCTACAGTATTGTATTATAAAATACACAAGACAAAGCTGATAAGATGAAAGAGTAAGAGATATCTCATTTAAAATAACCATAGACAGCATAAACTACTGAGGAGTAAGCCTGCCAAAACAAACCCAGGAACTATATGAACACAATTATAAAACACTTTTAATGAAATAAAGTCAGATTAAAATAAGTGGAGAGATATTAATTGTTCATGAGTGGGCAGAGCTAATATAATAAAAAATTACAATTCTACTTAGTTTACTTATGCAATGGCATCTCAAGTACATTACATAAAAAAGAATGACTTTATTGAGCTAGAATAGATAATAACAAAATTTATTTGGAAGGAAGTTCAAGAATATCAAAGAAATTAATGGAAAAATGTAAAGAAGGTGGTCTAGCAATACCAGATTTTAAACTGTACTATAAGGCAGTACTTATTAAAGTTATTTGTTACTCTCTAAATTTAGAAGGGTAAATCAGTGGAAGATACTAGACCTACAAAACACAGTAATAATTATTGTAACTTTGTGTTTGAGAAATGTAAAGATTCAAGCTTTTGGGATAAGAATTCATTACTTGGTAAAAAAAAAAATGGCAGAAAACTAGAAAGCAGTCCAGCAGAAATTAAGTATACTAGTGTATCTTACACCCTTTACCAAGATAAGGTCAAAATGAATATAACTTAGACATAAAGAGAGATAGTATAAACAAATTAGAAGAACATGGAGCACATTAGCTATTAGATTTATGGATAGAAGAAGAATGTATGAATAAATAAGCAATAAAGAGCTTACGTGAGATTTAAAATGGACAATTTTGTTTATAATAAATTTAAAAGTTTATGTATGTATAAAACATGTAGCTGAGATTAGAAGGAAATCAGAATAGTGGGGGAAATGTTTTCTAGATAGTTTCTTAGATAAAGGTCTCATAAATAAATAGAGAACTTTGTCAAAAAATAAAACTATGAACCATTCCCTAATTGATAAAAAGTAAAAGGATATGAACAGGGTTTTTAAATAAAGAAATCAAAGCTATATGTGGTCACATAAAAATACTTAAAATCATTATTGATTAGAGGAATGTAAATTATGTATTAAGATGTATTAAAATAGTAGAAAGGAAAATGATAAATGGAGGGGATATGGAAAAATTGAGACACATAGTTTGTAGAATGTTGAAATGATCCAACCATTTTAGAGAGCAATCTGGAATTATGCCCACAGTGTAAACATTCTGACTAGCAATACTACAATTAGTTCTATTTTCCATGATTAGGGTAAAAGGTAAAGGACCTAGATGTTTCAAATATTTAACCAACGCTCTTTGTGGCAAAGGAATGGAATTGAGGAATCTCCATTAATGGGGAATGGCTAATAAAGTTATATATGATTGTCATGGAATTCTACTGTGCCGTACTAAATGATGAACTTTGATTTTAGAAAATCATAGAAACCCCAAATGATAAATTGGCAAAGGACATGAACAGGCAGTTTTCAGATCAAGAAATCAAAACTATCAATAAGCACATGAAAAAATGTTCTAAATCTCTCATGATTAGAAAAATGGAAATCAAAACAACTCTAAGATACCACTTCATACCTAGCAGATTGGCCAATATGACAGCAAAGGAAATTAATAAATATTGGAGGGGTCTTGGGAAAATTGGAACACTAATGCATTGCTGGTGGAGTTGTGATTGATCCAACCTTTCTGGAAAGCAACTTGGAACTATGTCCAAAGGGGTTTAAAAAAATGACTACTCTTTGTTCCAGCCATACCTCTGCTGAGTTTCTACCCCAAAGAGATAATAGAGAAAAATACATGCACAAAAATACTTAAGGCCACATTCTTTGTACTGGCAAAAAAACTGGAAAATGAGGGAGTATCCATTGATTAGAGAATGACTGAACAAATTGTGGTATATGATGGTGATGGAATATTATTGTGCTGAAAGGAATGATGAACCTGAGGAATTCCATTTGAACTGGAAAGAACTCCAGGAATTGATGCAGAGCAAAAGGAGCAGAACAGGAGAATGTACACAGAGACTGATACACTGTGGCACAATCAAGTGTAATGGACTTCTTTACTAGCAGCAATACAATGTCCAGGACAATCCAGAGTAATTTTTGAGAAAGAACCTTATCCACATTCCAGAGAAAAAACGGTTGGAGTAGAAACACAGAAGAAAAACATATGATTGATCATGTGATTCGATTGTTATGTGATTGGGGATGTTGACTTTAAATGATCACTCTATTGCAAATATTAATAATATGGAAATAGTTTTTGAACAATGATATGTGTAAAACCCAATGGAATTGCTCATCAGCTTTGGGAGGGTGGAGGGAGGAGGGGAAGGTAAAAACATAAATCATGTAACCATGGAAAAATATTCAAATTAAATCTAATTAATTAATTAAAAGAAAAGAAAATCATAGAAAGACATGCTTGAAAAAATGAAGAATGAAACAAGCAGAACCAAGAGAATGTTATAATGCAGCAGCAGCAATATTGTTTGAAGACTAACTGTGAATATTTCTCTCTAGAGAAAGAACTGATAAAAAGAAGTATATGTGGTAGTTTTATTTATTTACTTTTATTAATATTTTCCTCATTTGTCTTTCACATTAAAGTTCCTGGTATTTCCCTCCCTTTCTTCCTTCCCTGCACTAGAGAAGGCATTATTTGACATAAAGATATATGTTTATCTAAAGCTATATCTTGTTTCTATTACATCCACTACATATATTCTAAATTCTAGAGCAAATGACTTATTATCCCTTATATATGGCTATCTTTTCTATCTTTTGTTTCTCTGTTTCTGCAGGTTTTTTTCATGCCTGATATTATCTCTCTCTTCTCCTTTCTCCTGGGATGCTGCATCTTTCTCTCAGACCAGGGGTCAGCAACGAATGGCTCTTGAGCCATATCTGGCTCTTTTGAGGGCCAGATATGGCTCTTTCTGCAGGAGCCATAAAGTCAATTTTTTTCAGGCGCTGTTACAGGAGCGCGCACTGTGAGCACTGTACGGCTCTCATGAAATTACATTTTTAAAAATGTGGCATTTATGGATCTCATGGACAAAAAGGTTGCAGACCCCTGTCTCAGACCATGCTGTAGAACGATTTCCTACACCAGACCCTTCCTGATTTTCCTTATTGTTGTCTCTTCCTATTTCATCCAGATTTCTGTGTATTTATATAACATATTTTTATTGAATCATTTGTATAGATGTTGTTTCTCTTGAGAGTGTGGAATATAAGTTTAAAAAAATATAGTTAGATATAAAGAAAAACTTACTTAAAATATCGCTACTTTACATACATAGCAGCCATCTACCTGTGTTTAAAGGGGATGACACTATAATCAAGCAGCTAGATGGTAGAATGAATAGAATACTGATCTTGGAGTTCAAATTCTGCTTTGTTTACTATGTTTAGCCGTGTAACCTTGAATAAGTCACCTAATCTCTTTCAGCCTTAGTTTCCTCATCTGCAAAATGGAGCTAATCAGGACATCCCTCACAAGTTAGTTGTGATAATTAAATGAAATAACATTTATATAACATTTTTTGAAACTTTAAAATGCTACATAAATCCTAGTTAAGCTAAATTAGGTGGTTAAAAATAGCTTTCCATGTGGCAATGAATAGGAGAAAGAGATAGAGGAGAGGAGGTAAATCTAGGATTCATCCCTATTACTTCCTCCTGCCCTACCTCAGAAGTTCTAAGAGGAAAACAAACAAAACCACAGTCTACTTCTTTGAACATCCAGACTTCAAATCACAAAAGTATTTCCAGTCCTTGTGAATTTGACTTGCCTAATATTAGAATGTTCTCCGTCTGCTCTCATTTCTCCTGCACTTTGCTCTGGCTTAGAAAGTAGTCATGGGCAGTTCTCTTCCACTCAGATTTCCCAGAAAAGATCCTCCATTTAGTCACCTTTTCACTGCCTAGTACCTACATCTACCACTGGTTCTGGATCCATCTACTGCTTTCTTCAGGCTTTTTTTTGCCTTCTGGTAACCACAAAGGCTAGTGGTCACTAATATTTTTTTGATAGCAATAGGAAAAACAGTGATGAAAGGATGGATAGAAATCACAGTAGAAAGAGGAAACCAATGTTGACCATTTATGGAGTCAGTCAATAAACATTAATTATCGACTATGTACTAGGCACTGTGCTATAGTACTGGGGATAAAAAAAAGAGGCAAAAGCTAATCCTTGCCTATCAGTTGCAAGAACTGAGGATTTCCTGCTTTAACTCCTTTAACTTCCACAAAAATTGAGCAAAACTAGAGGAATGTTACAATTAAAGGAAGTTGCCTTCTTCTCTGCTCAGAGCCTAAGAGTAAGGAACTGCTTTTTTTATTTCCTTTTTGTCCCTATTTATTTTTCTCCACATATTAATTAAATCTATTTTTTCTAGGACTTCATTCATCTCTCTTACCTCTTTCTTATTTATTTTTTGGTTTGATTTATCTAGATCTGAAAGAGGAATATTTAGATCTCCCACTATTATGGTTTTACAATCTATTTCCTTCTTCAGCTCTGCCAGTTTCTCCTTTATGAATTTGGATGCTATACCACTTGGTGCGTATATATTGAGCAGTGTTATTTCCTCATTGTTTATACTGCCTTTAATCAGGATGTAATGACCTTCCCTGTCTTTTTTACTCATATCTATTTTTACTTTGGCTTTGTCAGAGATCATGATAGCTACTCCTGCCTTCTTTTTCTCATTTGATGCCCAAAAGATTTTGCTCATACCCTTAACCTTGAACTTGTGTTTGTCTACCCGCCTCATATGTGTTTCTTGTAGACAACCTATGGTAGGATTTTGGTTTCTGATCCACTCTGCTATTTGCTTCCGTTTTATGAGTGAGTTCATCCCATTCACATTCAGAGTTACAATTGTTAGTTGTGTATTCACTGACATTTTTGTATCCTCCCCTAGACCCACTCCTTCTTATTACACTATTTTCTTTTACACCAGTGGTTTGCTTTGAGCCGCTATCCCTTATCCCCTCCCTTGATTGACTTCCCTTTCTGCCCCCTCCCTTGTTGTTCCCCTCTTTTTGTTTTTTTAAAGACCAAATGAATTCCCTCCCCCTTCTTCTCCCCTCCTTTTTTGGCCTCCCCATTCCCCTGCTCCCTTTGGTTTATCCCTTCTGACTTTCTCAGTAGGGTTAGATAGAGTTTTTTATCTGGATGGATAATAAAGCTACTCTTCCTTCTCCGGGTTGATTACACTGAGAGTAAGGTTTGATTATGCTTTCTTCCTCTCCTTCTTATGATATTATTCATCCCCTCCCCTTCCCATGCCCTCTTTGTGTGTAATAGAATATCTTATTTTTCTTATTTACTCGGATTTTTCTTGGTGTCCCCTACTATTTCCCCCCCTCTTTCCCACCCCCATGTCTTCTTAGACCATTTAGTATCCTGTCCTCTCCCTATGAATTATTCTTCTGGTTGCTATAATAGTGAATATTATAATAGTATATAGAGTTCACTACAGAGAATTATACATAGCATTTCTCCACCTAGTAATACAGATAATTAGATCTTATTTATGCCCTTAAAGAGTCAAGCTTAAAAGACTATGAGTTTTCTTTCTTTTCCCTCTGTTTCTTATTTACCTTTTCATCTTTCTCCTGATATTTGTGGTTGAGTGTCAAACTTTCCATTTAGTCCCGGTCTCTTTTGTGCAAAAACTTGGAATTCTTCAATTTTGTTGAATGCCCATACTTTCCCCTGAAAGTATATGGTTAGTTTCGCTGGGTAGTTGATTCGTGGCTGAAGGCCCAGCTCTCTTGCCTTTCTGAATATCGTATTCCAAGCCTTGCGATCTTTTAGCGTGGAGGCTGCCAGATCCTGTGTGATCTTGATTGGTGCTCCTTGATATTTGAATTGTCTCTTTCTGGCTTCTTGTAAGATTTTTTCTTTTGCTTAGAAACTCTTGAATTTGGCAATTATATTTCTGGGCGTTTTCTTATCTGGATCGAATGTCAGGGGTGTTCTATGGATCCTTTCAATGTCTATATTGCCCTCTTGTTGTAGAACTTCAGGGCAATTTTGCTGAATAATTTCTTTAAGTATGGAGTCCAAGTTTCTATTAATTTCTGCCTTTTCTGGAAGACCAATGATTCTCAAGTTGTCTCTTCTAGACCGGTTTTCTTGGTCTATCACTCTTTCATTGAGATATTTCATGTTTCCTTCTATTTTATCAGTCTTTTGACTTTGTTTTATTTGTTCTTGTTGTCTTGCGAGATCATTGGTTTCTAAATGTTCGATTCTAGCCTTTAAGGACTAGTTTTCGGCTTTAATGTTTTGGTTTTCGGCTATAATTTTTTGGTTTTCCTTTTCAATCTGGTCATTTTTGGTCTTCAGTTGACTTGTCTCACTTTCCAATTGCGAAATTCTGTCTTTTAAACTGTTATTTTCTTCCCAGATTTCTTCCATCTTCCTCAGCATTTCATTTTTAAACTCTTCCATAGCTTGTGACCAGCTTTCATTTTTGGGGGGAGGTTTGGATTTTTGTTTTCCCTCCTCTGTTGTCTGGATTTTCTCTGTGTAGAAGTTGTCCAGTGTTTCAGAGTTTCTCTTGATAGTCTTTTTCTTCTGGACTTCCTTATTGCTGGCCATTGTTGGCCCCGCCCCTTATCAGCTTTGTCTTTGCACTCAGGGTCTGCCTGCACCTTGCAAGCTCCCGGGGGCTCTGGTCTCCTTGTCCTCGGGGTCAGGCCTCCTGGTAGTTCCCGGTCTGCCCCTCTGCCTGAGGTTCCTTCAGCCGTCTTTGGGGCTGCTTCCACTGCCTCGCCCCTGGTCCACACTGGGTCCTCACTGGTCCAAGCCTGGGCTGGAGATCGTTATCCAAGCCTAGGGCACTGCCTTTGCCTGTGCAGATGCTCTTAGGGCCTGCCTTCATCCCAGCAGAAGGTAGTGAAAGTCAGTGGGCTGGAGATCTTTATTCACACCTGAGGCGATGCCTTCAGTGCTTGGAAAAAGCCGTGTTTTAGGGGCCTTTGTCCCGGCCCCAGGCAGTGCCTTCACCCACGTGGAGGCTTGGGGAAGGTCCCTGCCTGCCCCCAGACACCTGGGGTCCCTCCTCTTGCAGCTCACAGGTACAGGCTCAGGGGCTGCCAGTGATTATCTGGTTGCCCCAGTCCTGTTTTTACTCTTGTGCGTTGGCGTTGTTGGAGGTGTGCGGTGTGGGGGGGTGGGGGAGGAGCTTCTTCCTCCCGCGTTTTAGTGAGAGCTGTTTCACCCCTTTATAGCGTGGAAATGCCCTGATTCTGTGTACCTTCAATGCTGCGCCCTGTTGTGGGGTTCCTTCGTTCCTCTGGACTCGTTTTTATTTCCCCTTGAGGGGTCCTGTATGGTTCGGTCAGGAGAGATGGAGCAGCTGCTCCTTACTCTGCCGCCATCTTAACCGCTAAGGAACTGCTTTTAAAAGTGGCAGGTGCCATCTTACCCTCCTTACTTGACTACATTCAGTGCTTATGTCCATTCCTGCATCAATTAACAAACTGGTCAGTTGCCACTATGTTAAAATTAGTCATTTCTTTCAGGCATTCTGAAGAGGGGAAAAAAGAGAAATATAACTCCTAAGCTAAGGGAAAAAAAATTCACCAGGCCTCAAGACAAAGGTGAATCCAATTTCTACCCTTTTGTCAGTTTCCTCCTTTTCCCTCTGGTATTTTATTCTCAAAACTGTCCCAGAAGCCTTTGGAAAGTTTATGACTTCAATGATCATTTGAATCCTGGGAAAGTTTTTTTTTTTTTTTTAAATTAGGTATGCTGATCCTTTTTTTTTTTTTTTTTAAACCCTTGTATTTCGGTGTATTGTCTCATAGGTGGAAGATTGGTAAGGGTGGGCAATGGGGGTCAAGTGACTTGCCCAGGGTCACACAGCTGGGAAGTGGCTGAGGCCAGGTTTGAACCTAGGACCTCCTGTCTCTAGGCCTGACACTCACTCCACTGAGCTACCCAGCTGCCCCCTGAGCCTTTTTGTATATATCTGTACCCCTTTGTTATTCTGCTGAAACCCATGGATGCCTTCTCAGAATAATGCTATTAAAAACCCAAGACAAAATACAAAGAATTAAAAAGGAAACCAATTATACTGAGAGTTACCAAAATATTTTAATGAAACAAATTCATAGACCCCAAGTTATAAACCTCTGTTCTGTGGATACTTGCAACTCTAAAGCCTGCTTAGAGTGGACTTCTTTGCAAGATCTGGATGAAATCTGTGAGATCTTGGTTCTCTGTCTTAGCTCAATCTGAGATATTATCTTATACCCACTCACAGAACCTATTTGTCTATACTTTATTTTAATTGGCATAATATCCCCATGTTCTGTTTATTATTTACTTTGATAAATGTGTATACTATACTTGATGTGGTAGTGTCACAGTGGATAGAGTGAGGACTGGAGTGAGGACAACACATCTTCCTGAGTTCAAATCTGGCCTCAGACAGTTATTAGCTTGTAACCCTAGGCAAATCATGTAACCCCTGTTGTCTCAGTTTCCTCATTTATAAAATGAGCTAGAGAAGGAATTGTTAAAACATTCCAAGAAAATGCCAAATGATTTACAAAGAGTTGGGCAAAATTGAAATGACCAAGCAACAAATTCTTAATGGGTTTCTATACAATCAGGCTTTGATAGAAGGGAGATGATGGTGTTATTAAGCTAAGTATTATTTTCCCCTTCAGAATGATCAGAGAATATAGCATTGATCCTGGGGTCTTCAAAGTAGTATATCTCTAGTCAATCAATATTTAAGGTATGGAAGATAAATATCATTCTAGTGGAGATAGGTGAGAACAAGGATATATGTTCAGTCATGACGCTTTATCTGTTTCTCTCAAAGGCAGAAATTTTAGTTTCCCTTAGAGAGGAGTGATCCAGATGCCAAATCAAATATTTAATTATACTACATAATGAACTGAGCTATCTCTTTATATTATACAGCCTAACCACATTGAAAGAAAATTTAGAGATCATAGAGTACACTTCCATCATTTTACAGAAGAAACTACATGTAGAAAGGAAATGCCTTGCTTAAAGGTATGCATCTAATAAGGCAGAGAGCCTGATTTTAAAGCAATAAATATTCTGGCTCCAAATCTGCTCCTCTTCCTACTCTACCAGTTTTCATAATGTGCATATTACAATGACCATACTAACGTGCAAAGTCTTTTATAACGTGCATTATTTATAATATAATCTGTAATCCTCCATTCATCAGACAAAGTAGTACTTCAGAATACTACATACGTAAAACGTGGGTGAGTTACCAGTACACTTTGTTTTTTCAGTAACTTGCTTGGGTTTAAATTTGGAACAGCTTCCTAACACTGTAAAAGCTTTTCTTAATTTACTTTAGCACAAAATGGCATGCCAAAGAAAGCATTTAATTTGCAAGGCCCATTTTGACCCAAGTACTCAGTAACACATATCTTCTGATGCCTTGAATCATACTGTTTGAACCACGCTTAGCTCAGAGAACAAGATGCTGAGAGAGGAGTTCTATAGTATGCCTGTCTTCAACCCTTTCAAAATGTCTCCTTGGATTTCCCCAAATCCTTACTCTCCCAAATGCCCAGACTGCCTAACCTAAGTCAGAAGTTTAACTTTGGAGCTGTTCATGAGTTCACTACTGTTCCTGGGTGTCTGGAAGCACTGAATTAATGTGGACTTGTTTGTCACAATATTACTGTTAGGGTATGGTAAAAATTACAATGTGTTAGTGATTCCCTCTCCCTGTGCTAATTTCTTTCCTTATAACTGTCAGTGAACAAGAACAGATGCTGGGGTTGGGGGGAGGGTTGGGGAGAGGGCAGGATCCTAACCTCAGCACTCAGAGAGAGGGACAGAGGGAGTAAGAGCCCAACATTCAACTGGGACATATTTGAGATTTTTTCTATCATGGTCTTTAAATGGATAACTTTTTCCCAAGGAAAGAAAGCAAAACAAACCCCAACATATTTCATTAGATTCAGGATTTGAGGTTTATTTGAATTGGGCAGTTATATAATAGTAGTTTTGTCTCCATGCCCCTAAATGCACACTTTGGCCCTCACTTACAATATCCATATGTATATATTCATATATGTGGCTAACTCAGAGAAACAAACAAAACCTAAAAACCATTCAGTCCAAAATTCAGTGAAAAAAATTTATATAAGTTTGGTATCACAAAAGCAAAGCAATGAAGAGATTCACAGAATATTAAACTTTTCAATTAGTTCTTTTAATAGTAAGGAGGTTTGGGAGCAAACAACATACAATTTGAAATCAGACACTTCTTTAGTCAAACAATAAGCATATATGAAACACCTACTATATGCCAGCATGAGGATACAAAGAAAGTAAAAAAAAAAAAGCAGTCTCTTCTTTGAATGAGCTCAGTCCAATGGGGAAACTTCAAGCAAGCAATTGTGTACTGGCCATGATAATTCATGATATCTATGATAAAGAAATAATAAGTCAACAAATACTTATTAAATGCCTACTGTGTGCTAAGTTTTGGGGATACAAAAGGAGACAAAGTAGTCCCTGCCCTCAAGGAGCTCACAAGCTAATGGATTGAGTATCATTAGAGGAAAAATGCTAGCATTAAGAAGCATTGGGAAAGGTTTCTCATATAGGAGCGGATTTTAGCTGGGACTAGAAGGAAGCAAGGGAAGTCAGGAGGTAAACATGAGGAAGAAGGCTGACTATTCAGGCATGGAGAACAGCCAGTAAAAATGTTAGGAGTTGGGATATAAGAAAACCATAGAGGTAGGAGGGGACCAGTTTGGGAAAGGCTTTGAATGCCAAACAGGATTTTATGTTTGATCCAGAAAGTGATAGAAACCTATAGAGAATCTATGTGCAAATCCTTACTATGCTATAAATTCCATGTGTGACCTCAGGCAACTCACTTAACTCTCTATGTTTCATTTTCCTCTCTTCTAAAATGTGGCAGTTCTACAGTCTCTGAGTCCCCTAAATCTATGATTCTAAGATATCTGGAGCCCCTATTAGATCTCAACCCTGTGATCTCATAGCTCATGCACCATGGGTGCACTTATGAAAGCGCAGTTAGGGCAGGCTTCCTACATAATGGGAGTTTCCCACGTCCCTGCAACAGTGCATTTTGGGGCCAAATTAAAAAGTCAGAGGTCGTAGGGAAGAATTTCCCCCGTGGGATGTAGAGTTTGGACTAAAAGGCAAACAACTTCCACAGGGTTAATGAATTCCAGGGACACCTTCTGCAAAGAGTGTATGGGAATAGACATTTTCATTTGGAAGAGAGATACCACAACATTTATGATATCATTTTAAAAATTAATACTCCTTTCATAGAAAATAGCAGACGTTTGGCCATTTGTCATCTCTGCCCCCAGGAGACATTACAGAAATTTTGGTAGGCATTAATTTGTTAAAATTGCTACATATTGGAAAAGACACTGACGTCGTACAGAAGCTGCCCAGCAAGCAGTCATGTTCACCCACACTCATCCTAAACTAGAAAGAGTTAACATATGTGCTCTCACCATAAGTACAGTGTGGGAAGAAAAGCAGTTCTCTTGGTGAACTATTCTTAAATCATGCCAGCAATGTAGCTATCAGAGAATGCTAAGCCAAGAGAAAAGCATTTCTATATTCTAAAGTAAACAGCAAGATGGTATCATAGAAAGAGCATTGGGGCTGGATTGTGTTTCCTGGGTACCACTAATTAGTCATACATCCCTGGGTGAATGATGCCCCCTTTCTCAATCTAATTTCTTCTTCTGCAAAATGATGGAACTGGACAACTATGAATTCTCTCTAAAATCCTCTTTAGTCTGGACATTCTCTGAATCTCAGAGGAATGGAGGAATTTGGGACAAAAAAGGGGGAAAAAAACAGAGAGATGATTTGAAAATGAATACAGAATTTCAACAATTTGATAATACATCATTTCAGCAATGTGGCTCCTTCCATTACCAAATATCATAATGCCTTGTATGCCTGAATAGGCAGTCAGCATAACTTATTGGTGTTGAAAGGTATAATTAATGAATTGTCTTTCGCTCTAGTGGTAAACCTCATCAGTTAGTTAAGCTGATGCTGGCAGGTCCGATATAGAGTTTATTGCCAGGCTGTGGGGGAAGCCTTTTGAGCTTCACAGTCTTGGGCTTCAGGGCACTACTTTTGAGAATCCAGATTTACTTGTGTGATGTCTTATTCGTATAATATTCAATGTAACTAGCAGATTCATTTTATGATTTGATACTGGGTAAGTACTGAACAAAAAGGATTGTTTTAAAAACTGTACCAGTAGTGTACTAAAGTCAGGTCATACTAACTTAAACAGGTGAGTTTTATATTTCAGAAATTAGTAAACATCAAAAATCAGGACCGGATTTATCATTCTGTTGACTGCTTAGGCTTTAAAAAAATGATGGATGGGTTCCGGGTTAAGATGGCGGCAGAGTAAGAAGCAGCTCTTAACCTCTCC
The DNA here is from genome assembly GCF_016433145.1 of Gracilinanus agilis. Lineage (NCBI taxonomy): Eukaryota > Metazoa > Chordata > Mammalia > Didelphimorphia > Didelphidae > Gracilinanus > Gracilinanus agilis. The sequence continues at coordinate 209,326,545 of NC_058131.1, read as the reverse complement.
TGACGGAAACACACAAAACTCCTCAAGGGGACATAAAAACAAGTCCAGACGAATGGAGGAACCCCACAACAGGGCACAACGTGGAAGGTACGTGGAATCGGGGCATTTCATGCTATAAAGGGGTGAAACAGCTCTCACTAAATCGCGGGCTGAGCAACTACCCCACCCCCAACCCCTCCACACACAACACCTATAGCACCGAAGCTAGCTAAAAAGAAATAGAGCAAGTTTGGGGCACCCATTGAGTCATTGGCAACTCCGGGGCCTGTTCCTGAGAGCAGCAAGATTTAGGACCCCAAAAAGCTAAAGAAAGAACACAAACTCTGAGCGCGGGAGCAGACGCAGGACGCAGAGTGCCGGCTCAGAGAGCAGGTGCGGGCAGAGGCGTGTGTAGAGGCAGACACAGCCACTAGCTAAGGCTCTGAAACCCTGAGTGGGGAACCAGTGCAGACGGGTATACGACTGTAGAAGCAGCACCCTGAGACTTGTAAAGAAACCTCCGGCAACGGATCAAGCAAGGGAGTCCACCAGGGGGCTTGACCTTGGAAAAAACCAGAACTCAGACCTCAGGAGCCAAAAGACCACGGACAGACCCTGAGCACGAGGATAAACCTGAGAAGCTGCTGGGCTAAAGATGGCTACCCAGTCTCAGGAAGTTCAGAAGAGAAAGATTAACAACAAGAAAAAGAAGTCTTTAACACTCGACAACTTTTACACAGAGAAAATTCAGACAACCGAGCAAACAGAGGAGGAGAACAAACAAGTATCCAGACCCTCCTCAAATAAGGAAAACTCCTCACAAGCTATGGAAGAGTTCAAAACTGAGATTTTGAGGAAAATGGAAGAGATCTGGCAAGAAAATAACAGTTTAAAAGGTAGAATCTTGCAATTGGAAAGTGAGGCTCAGAAATCAAATGAACTGATAAGCAAATTGAACACCAGAAATGACAAGATTGAAAAGGAATACCAGAAGATTATGGCCAAAAAACAGAAAATTATAGCCGAAAACCAGAAGATTATAGCCGAAAACCAAAAGATCACAGCCGAAAACAGAAAGATTATAGCCGAAAACCAATCCCTAAAGGCTAGAATTGAGCAAGTAGAAGCTAATGATCTCTCAAGACAACAAGAACAAATAAAACAAAGTCAAAAGACTGAAAAAATAGAAGGAAACATGAAATATCTCAATGAGAGAGTGACAGACTAAGAAAACCAGTCTAGAAGAGATAATTTGAGAATAATTGTTCTTCCAGAAAAACCAGAAATTAATAGAAACCTGGACTCCATACTAACAGAAATTATTCAGCAAAATTGCCCTGAAGTCCTACAACAAGAGGGCAATATAGACATTGAAAGGATTCATAGAACACCTGCGACATTTGATCTAGATAAGAAAACGCCCAGAAATATAATTGCCAAATAAAAGAGTTTCCAAGCAAAAGAAAAAATCTTTCAAGAAGCCAGAAAGAGACAATTCAAATATCAAGGAGCACCAATCAAGATCACACAGGATCTGGCAGCCTCCACGCTAAAAGATAGCAAGGCTTGGAATACGATATTCAGATATTCAGAAAGGCAAGAGAGCTGGGCCTGCAACCACGGATCAACTACCCATCAAAATTGACTATATATTTCCAGGGGAAAGTATGGGCATTCAACAAAATTGAAGAATTCCAGGTATTTGAACAGAAAAGACCAGGGCTAAATGGAAAGTTTTATATCCAACCATAAAAATCAAGAGAAACACGAAAAGGTAAATAAGATACAGAGGGGAAAGAAAGAAAACTTATAATTTTTAAATTTGCCTTTTTAAGGGCCTCAGTGAGATCTAATTATCTGTATTCCT
>NC_058131.1:209221976-209319699 GCF_016433145.1 Gracilinanus agilis | reverse complement strand
AAAAACAATTTAGTCAAAATCAGAAGAGAACCAACAAATTGGGAAAAAATCTTTATAACAAAAAACTCTGATAGGGGTCTAATTACTCATTATACAAGGAGTTAAATCAATTGTATAAAAAATCAAGCAATTCCCCAATTGATAAATGGGCAAGAGACATGAATAGGCAATTTTCAATTAAAGAAATCAAAAGTATCAATAAGCACATGAGAAAGTGTTCCAAATCTCTAATAATTAGAGAAATGCAAATCAAAACAACTCTGAGGTATCACCTCACACCTAGCAGATTGGCTAAAATGAAAGAAGGTGAAAATAATGAATGCTGGAGAGGATGTGGCAAAATTGGGACATTAATGCATTGCTGGTGGAGCTGTGAACTGATCCAGCCATTCTGGCTGGCAATTTGGAATCATGCTCAAAGGGCTATAAAAGACTGCCTGCCCTTTGATCCAGCCATACCATTGTTGGGTTTGTACCCCCCAAAGAGATCATAGATAAACAGACTTGTATGAAAATATTTATAGCTGTGCTTTTTGTGGTGGCAACAAATTGGAAAAGGAGGGTATGTCCTTCAATTGGGGAATAGCTGAACAAACTGTGGTATATGCGGGTGATGGAATACTATTGTGCTAAAAAGAATAATAAACTGGAGGAGTTCCAGGCGAACTGGAGAGACCTCCAGGAACAGATGCAGAGCGAAAGGAGCAGAGCCAGAAGAACATTGTACACAGAGACTGATATACTGTGGTAAAATTGAATGTAATGGACCTCTGTACCAGCAGCAATACAGTGACCCAGGACAATTCTGAGGGATTTATGGTAAAGACGCTACCCACATTCAGAGGAAGGACTGCAGGAGAGGAAACATATAAGAAAAACAACTGCTTGAACGCATGGGTCGGGGTGGACATGATTGAGGGTGTGGACTCGAAACTACCACACCAATGCAACTACCAACAATTTGGAAATAGGTCTTGATCAAGGACACATGACAAAACCAGTGGAAATGCGCATCGGCCATGGGTGGGGGCAAATGGGAAAGTAGGAGCATGAATCATGTAACCATGTTAAAAATGAATATTAATAAATGTTTAAATGTTTAAAAAAATGATGGAGAAAATGCTAACAATTCAGGTTACACTTTAAAAGTTTGTCATGTATACATTGTTTTATTATTATTATTATTATTATTATTTATTATTATTAGTGTAACTCTGCCTCTAAATCTTGTCCTCATCTCTCCAAACACACGTTTTCTGACATTACTTTATTGCTTCTTGCCTGGACTGTAACAGAAATCTGCTAACTCCCTGGATTCATTCATATTCCTCTCTAATCTAACTTCCACACTGTTGCCAATACAATTTTTTTAAAACCCTTAACTTCTGTGTATGTCTGACTCCTTGGTGGAAGAGTGGTAAGGGTGGGCAATGGGGGTGAAGTGAATTGCCCAGAGTCACACAGTTGGGAAGTGTCTGAGGCCGGATTTGAACCTAGGACCTCCAGTCTCTAGGCCTGACTCTCAATCCACTGAGCTACCCAGCTGCCCCCCTGCCAATACAATTTTGCAAAAACTCAAGTGTGACCATCTTACTCTTCTGCTTAAGAAATTTCAGGGACTACCTTTTATCTCTGGGAAAAATAAAAAAATGATAAATTGTTGTTGTTATTCAGTCCTTTCAGTTGTGTTTAACTCTTTGTGACCCTATTTGGAGTTTTCTTAGCAAAGACTGGAGTGGTTTGCTATTTATTTCTCTAGCTCATTTTACAGATGAGGAAATTGAGGCAAACTGCATTAAATGACTTGCCCCATGTCTCACAGCCAGTAAGAGTCTGGGGGCAGATTTAAATGTACAAAGATGAACTTCCTGATTCCAGGCCCAGTGCTCTATCCACTGTGCAATCTAGCTGCCCCAACATTTATACAGCACTTTCTTTGTGCAAAGCACTTTAAAATGGTTATATCATTTGATTCTCACAATGAAGTAGATACTGCTATTATTCCCATTTTATAGATGAGGGAACTGATGCCAACAAGGGATTAATGATTTGTTTAGGTTCACACAGCCAGTAAGTGTCTGAGACTAGATTTGAACTTGGATATTCCCAACTCCAGGCCCTATGCACTCCACCCACCTAGAATCATGCAAAAGAAGAGATTAAAATGTTTATTCACTTTGACCTAGAGGTTCAACTTCTGGACATATACTCCAAGGAGTGTTGATGTCAACAAATGCTCCTTATACACCCAGAACACTAGCAATTTTTCTAGTAACAGAACTGGAGGGGGAAAAGTTAATTAATTGGAGAATACATTATAGCATATTAATATAACCAAAGACATTATAGCATATTAATATAATGAAATCTAATTGTGGTATGATAAATAATGAGCAATACTAATGAAGAAAAGTTTTATGTACAAATGCAAAGTAAAGTAAATGTAACCCAGAAAACAATATGTATATGTATATATAAATCTGTATATACATATGTAATATATACATGTATGTTACATAAAACATATATGTACTACAACAATATAAGAGAAAAAGCAACATCTATTAAACAATTCAACTTAATATTGTGAAATTATAAAGAATAATCTTGCCCCAAGGAAGAAATATGAGAAAACACCAAATCCTTCCTTTGCAGAGTTGAAGATTAAAAGGTTTTTTGAGGTTTTGATTGCTTTAGTTGTTCTTTTGTTCATTTTTTAAACATTGCTATAAAGGGTATGGTCAGGAGTGATTCAAAGGAAAATATAAGTGATGTAAAAACAAAATATACCAATAAATTATATTAAAACAAATGGTTGCTGAAATGAAGTTGTGAATTATTTTCATATCATTAATCATATATTCATAAATATAGATCTTAATGGGGAAATGAAAGTTTTTATTCCTGATTAAGTTTTTTGATGATGCTAGAGAAAGAATGACACATCTATTACATAATTAATTGTAGTCACAAAGGAGTAATAATCTGTAACAATGTCATCCATAGAATTACTATTTGCTGGACTTAATTGAGTAGCTGAATTCCTAAAAGGTGAGAATAGTTGAGAGAATCAGTCTAGATGTGCCAAGGGGTAGCAAGGCCAAACTAACAGTTTCCAAGAGATTATCCATTTACATGATACTGCTCTTAGTGAGCCAAGGAGGATACATTTGGTCTCTGAGCTTTTTTTTTTTTTTAATTTTTTTTTTTTTATAAAAAAGCTTCCTGAGTTGGGGATCAGGGTGATAGGAATACACACCATCTACTGGTTTTGCCTGTCAAATGAACTGAAAGCATTTAGTTCTTTTGTCAAAATGCAATTATTTTCATATTAAGAATATTGTCTACCAAGAAAGAATAAATTTAAAGATCTAACAAAGAGCCAGCTTGAGTTGGTGTTGAGTTCCTTCTAGGGGTGAGAAAATGTTTGTATTGTATATAGGAATACAACATGTCAATGATTGGACCTCAGGGAGGATCATTTAAGGAGTTGGACCCACCTGGTGCTGCAGATGAGAAATAATGAATACCTAGTTTTTTGTAGATTCCTTTGTTTACTGGAAATCAGCCGCACATTCTGCTGGGGAAAGTAACAAACATCTACTTGGACTGGAAGGTTACCCTCCCCAATAGAGGGATGGAGCCCTGTAGGTAGTAGGAGTTGGTTCTTCTACTGGGAGACACTGGAATGAGTGGATTTATAGAGAGAAAAGACACAAAGTAGCTATAAATGCTAGCTACTGTTATTATCATTATTGTGGAAATCACTTGGCCTCTCTTTGCCTCACTGTTTTCATATGTAAAATGAAGGGTAGATAGAAATAGTCTCTGAGGTTACTTTCAACTTTATTTGATCCAATTTGAATGATGTGATTTCTTTTGGACCTAATAATCCATGAGAAGTATAGTCTGATTTTGTTGGTTTTGACCAGGGCTACAATCTAAGGGCAAGTATAGATAGAGTGCCAGTCCTGAGGTCAGAAAGACTCAACTTCCTGACTTCAAATATGATCTCAGACACTTACTATGTCACATGGGGCAACTCACTTAAGCCTGTTTTCCTCATCTATAAAATGAATTGGAGAAGGAAATGGCAAATCATTCCAGTATCTTTGCCAAGAAAAGAAAATCAACACCTTTGAACTAGCAATACCAATAGCACCTACCTCCCAGGGTTGTGGCAAAGGATTAAAAAAGGTAATATTTTACATGTTTTGCAAAAGGTTGTAGAACAATGTAAATAGTACCTATTTATTATTATTAATTTCATTTTTATATAACATTTTACATTTTTTGAGTTCTAAATCCACTCCGTTTATTAATCAAGAAGGCAAGCAATATGATAAACATTATAAATGTGGAAGCAGTCATGCAAAAATATTTCCATATTAGACATGTTGCAAAAAAGGAAGAAGATGAAGTGAAAAAAAATTTGCTTCATTCTGCAGATATTATTATTATTAATTATCATTATCATCCTGTGATGTTTGGGATGATAGGATAATGGAATGGAAATAGTATAAGATGGAAAATTTACTGTAGAAAGAGTACACACGAATAGATTAAACCATCTCTATCATTCAGTCTCTAAGCTTAGCACTTAGTATATGCTAGGCACAGATAGATGTCTATGATACAAATAAAAAGATTTGAAAAATCTCTGTTCTCGCCGAGCTTACCTGATAGCAGAGGAGACAACAAAAGCATATGTAAGTATATGTCGAAAAAAATTAGGCTAGTTAGGGAAAGAGATCACTAATAGGTTATGGGCACTTGGAAAGGATTAGCTGTGTATGAAGCACCACCTCAAAGTAAGCAAGGGCTTCCAAAAAATACAAGTGAGAAAGCAAGATATTCTTTTCTTTTAAGTTCTTACCTTCCATCATGCAATCAATACTATGTATTGGTTCCAAAGCAGAAGAGTGGTAAAGGCTAGGCAATGGGGGTCAAGTGAATTGCCCAAGGTCTCACAGCTAGGGCGTATCTGAGGTCATATTTGAACTCAGGAACTCCTGTATCTATGTCTGGCTCTCAATCCACTGAGCCACCCAGGTGCCCCCAAGATATTCTTGATGAAATGAATAGCCAATGCAAAGTACCCAGATCTGGTAGATAGCATGCCATGGGTGAAGAGCAAAGAGGATACCTGCAAATTTCCCCTGCAAAAATATAGTCACATTTGCTGGATAGTTGATTCTTGGTTGTAGACCCAGTTCTCTTGCTTTCCAGAATATTGTATTTCATGCCTTCCAGTTCTTTAATGTAGATGCAGCCAGATCTTGTGTTATCCTAATTGTCGTTCCCTTGTATCTGAATGACTTCTTCTTAGAAATTTGTAATATTTTTTCTTGGTCTGGTAGTTTTTTAATTTGGCTATAATATTTCTGGAAGTTGTCAGTTGTAGATTAAATGGAGGTGATCTGTGCATTCTTTCAATTTTCACTTTTCTCTCTTGTTCGAAAATGTCAGGGAAGTTTTCTTGGATAATTTCCTGTACAATGATGTCCAGACTTTTGCATTTGTCATGATGTTCCAGTAGACCAATAAGTCTTGAATTTTCTCTGTTCTCCAGATCTTTGGTTGAATCAATGAGGTGCTTCATATTCTCCTCAAATTTTTCATGTTTTTTATTTTGTTTTATATATTCTTGCTACCTTCTGAAGTCATTTGCTTCCAGTTTTTGAGTTCTTCTTTTTAAAGACTGAATTTCATCCCTGGCTTTTTGGTCATCCTTCTCCTTCTGGTCTGATTTTCTTTGTAGACATCTTTTACCTTTTTTGCTTTGTTTTCGAGCTGGTCAATTTTGGATTTTAAGACTTTATTTTCTTGTTTTATCTCATATATTTGCTTTTTCATATTGTCTTCAGCCTCTCTTGATTGCTTTTTGAGTTCCTGAAGTTCTTGAGTTAATTGAATTTTGAGATCTTCCAAAGCCTGTGTCCAATTCACTGGAGCTTCCTGATCTTCTATTTCATTTGCTGTTGCTTCTCTTCCTGGAAAGAAGCTGTCAATTGTAATTTTTTTTCTCTTTTTCTGTTGTTTACTCATATTTTTTTCCTTCTCTATTCTGCTAGTTTATGCAGATGGATTTAATGAACTTTGATGAAAGATCTTCCCTGCCCTCTGAAGACTTCTTTTCTGTCCAATTGATTGGATTAAGCCTGGATTGGATTAGTCAATATTGCTTAATGTGCCCTGAGTCAATAACCTTGAGTGAGAGAGGGAAAAAAAAGGGGCAGGGGACAAGATAGAGTATTTTCCCTTAGTTTTCCAGTAGGAGGGCTCCTGCTCTGTCTTGCTGTTAGACCTGGTTTTCTTTCCTCTTGAAGAGCATTGTTTTCTATCTCAATGGATTAAAGCATATAGGTCTGAAGTTTTGCTCCATCTAAGCTGCCATCTTCCAAGCATTTTTGCTCTGTTTCTCTGGCTTTCTCCTCTAGTCACCTCCTTGGTGTCTGTGTTCAACTCCCCGAGTCCAACTCCAGCAAGGCCCTTTCTCTGGGCTGGTGCTCCCCTCCACCCAGAGATTTCAGGGGCTGTTGGAGACTCCTCACAGCCTGTGGGGTTGGGGTCCTGGGATTCCCCTTCTATACTCTCAGACCCAACAGTTCAAGAATTCAAGCCTTTTTCTTTGCATACCTCTTGAGCTCTATAGCAGTAGGATCCCCCTGCACTGTCCTGTTGTTAGATTTGGTACTCTTTCTTCTTGAAGTGCTTTGTTTTCTATCACAGTGTGGAAAGGGTACAGAGGGACTTTATATTTGCTCCATCTAAGCCACCATCTTCCCAGAATTCTAGACTCCAGCAAGTGATCATGAGGGTTATCCATCATGATCAGGTGGTATTTATACCAGGAATGCAAGGATGGTTCAACACTAGGAAAACCATCTACATAATTGATGATATCAACAAGCTAACAAACAAAAATCACATGATTATCTCAATAGATGCTGAAAAAGCCTTTGACAAAATACAATATCCATTCCTATTGAAAGTACTAGAAACTATAGGAATAGAAGAACCTTTCCTAAAAATAATAAACAGTATATATCTAAAACCATCAACAAGTATCATAGGCAATGGGGATAAATTAGAAGCATTCTCAATAAGATCAGGAGTGAAACAAATATGCCCATTATTATCTCTATTATTTAACATTGTACTAAAGACACTAGCAGTAGCAATTAGAGAAGAAAAAGAAATTGAAGGTATTAATATACGCAATGAGGAGACTAAGCTATCACTTTTTCAGATGATATGATGGTCTACTTAAAAAATCCTAGAGAATCAAGTAAAAAGCTAGTAGAAATAATTAATAACTTTAGCAAAGTTGCAAGATACAAAATAAATGCACATAAATCATCAGCATTTCTATATATTTCCAACACATCACAGCAACAAGAGTTAGAAAGAGAAACACCATTTAAAAACACCCTAGACAATATAAAATACTTAGGAATCTATCTAACAAAACAAACAGAGGAACTATACAAACACAACTACAAAACACTTTCCAAACAATTACAGCTTGACCTAAACAATTGGAAAAACATTGATTGTTCATGGGTAGGATGAGCTAACATAATAAAAATGACCACTCTACCCAAATTAATTTACTTATTTAATGCCCTACCTATCAAACTACCAAGAAACCTTTTTACAGAATTAGAAAAAACTATAACAAATTTCATTTGGAAGAACAAAAGATCAAGGATATAAAGGGAAATAATGAAAAAAAAAACGTGAAGGAAGGTGGCCTGGCAGTACCAAATATTAAATTATACTATAAAGCAGCAGTCATCAAAATGATATGGTACTGGCTAAGAGACAGAAGGAAGGATCAGTGGAATAGACTTGGGATAAGTGATGTCAGCAAGACAGTGTATGATAAACCCAAAGAGCCCAACTTTTGGGACAAAAATCCACTCTTTGACAAAAACTGCTGGAAAAATTGGAAAAAAATATGGGAGAGTTTAGGTTTATATCAACATCTCACACCCTACACCAAGATAAATTCAGAATGGGTGAATTATTTGAATATAAAGAAGAAAACTATAAGCAAATTAGGCGAACACAGAATAGTATACTTGTCATATCTCTGGGAAAGGAAAGAATTTAAAACCAAACAAGAGTTATAAAAAATGTAAAGTAAATAATTTCAATTATATTAAATTAAAAAGGGTTTTTACAAAGAAAAACAATGCAACCAAAATTACAAGGGAAACTACAAACTAGGAAAAAATCTTTATAATAAAAAACACTGACAAAGGTCTAATTACTCAAATATACAAGGAACAAAATCAATTGTATAAAAAATCAAGCCATTCCCCAATTGATAAATGGGCAAGGGACATGAATAGGCAATTTTCAGATAAAGAAATCAAAACTATCAATAAGGACATGAGAAAGTATTCTAAATCTCTAATAATTAGAGAAATGCAAATCAAAACAACTCTGAGGTATCACCTCACACCCAGAAGATTGACTAAAATGACAGCAGGGGAGAGTAATGAATGTTGGAGAGGATGTGGCAAAAATTTGGACATTAATGCATTGCTTGTGGAGTTGTAAACTGATCCAACCATTCTCGATGGCAATTTAGAACTATGCTCAAAGAGCTTTAAAAGGCTATCTTCCTTTTGATCCAGCCATAGCACTGCTTGGTTTATACCCCAAAGAGATAATAAGGAAAAAGACTTGAACAAAAATATTTATAGCCGCGGTCTTTGTGGTGGCAAAAAAATTGGAAAATGAGAGAATATCCTTTAGTTGGGGAATGGTTAAACAAATTGTGGTATTTGTTGGTGATGGAATACTATTGTGCTCAAAGGAATAAAGAACTGGAGGAATTCCTTGTGAACTGGAATGACCTCCAGGAACTGATGCAGAGTGAAAGTAGCAGAACCAGGAGAACATTGTACACAGAGACTGATACACTGTGGTAAAATTGAATGTAATGGACTTCTGTACTGGCAGCAATGCAACGACCCAGGAGAATTCTGAAGGATTTATGGAAAAGAATGCTACCCACATTCAGTGGAAGAACTACAGGAGTGGAAACACAGAAGAAAAACAACTGCTTGAACACATGGGTTGATGAGGACATGATTTGGGAAGTAAACTATAAAAGACCACCCTAGTAAACTATCAATAATATGGAAATACGTCTTGATAGATGACACATGAAGAAACCAGTGGAAATGCGCATCGGCTACAGGGGCTGGGTGGGAGAGTAAGAACATGAATCGTAACCATGGAAAAAATTTTTCTTAAAAAAATAATTAAGACATTCATTCTTCCTTCATCCCAGTATTTCAAAAAACTCCATAATTCCTTTCTATCCACTTCTTGAACATCAGTTGTTATTAGTAACCTGAATCCTTCCATTTACGTTTGGGGTTACTTGCAACTTTGATACCTTTAAAATAATATTGTTTGAGTACTACCCATGTGGCATTATTTGCATAACATCAACAACATGAAAGACTTGGGCTTTTGGAATATTTAACAATTTTCCAAGCAGAACGAAGCTTAATCTCTTATTTAATTCTAGACTGAGCTCTCTGTAGTACTTGTATGAGTATATTTTTGTATAGATTTACATCTATGCATACATCTACACATATGTGTTAATACATATATACATATACCATGTATAATAAATATAAAATTTGTTTATATATACATATATAGCTTTATCATCTATCTCTGTCTCAGTCTCTATATTTTATTTCATTCTTTCCATCTCTCTCTCTCTCTCTCACTCTCTCTGTCACTCTCTTTCTCTTTTTCTTCACACTCTCTATATAAGGACATATTCTGAGAGGAAATATACCATAACATTGAGAACTTACTTCAGGGTCAGGAAAGACCAGGTTCATGTTCCATACCTAAACCTAACAGGGGCTGTGTGACTCTAAACAAGTCACTCTGTTTGTCATTGTCCTAGGCAAATCTCAATTCTAAAGATCCAAAGTTAAAGAGCAATCATTAACCCAAAATTACACAACAATCATTTATCTTTATTAGTAGAGGAGTTTCTTCCCTAGAAATTCTCCATACAGGTGAAACCACAGTTCTTCACTAAAAGCAGCAATAACAACAACTCTGTATGTGTGCATATGCACACTCCCCCCATAAAAATTAATAGGACTACCCAACCAACTGAGTGAGTAATTTGCAATTTTCATCCCTATTGTTTTCCAAGTGTGGATGGTTAATCCTATATCTTTCATGTTTGTATGAATGTAATTGAAATGTGGCCGTGCTTTGTGGTTTAATGCAATTAGGACAGTTATTCTCAAATAGGGGCTTTAAGAGAAGATCTTCTTGTTAAATAAATTATCACTTTGTTTTGGACTTTATGTCAGACATGACACCAACACCCTCCTGAAGTGAACTTAAATCTCTCTGTTTGAAATTTTACTTGATGTTAACACATAGCTGTTTCTGATATCGTTATATTTCTTAAATCCTGAACTCCCACCTGTACTAAAGAGACGCCAAAGTTTCAGAAGACATTTAATTTACCACCAATTGTTCTCCTATCAGCTACCCTTTGTGACTAATGGTAGACTGTCCATTGACTCAGCAAGTCTGTACTTTAACCAGCTTAATTCATCAGCTATAATAATATACTGAAACCTCAGAATTTTAGCTATTCTAGAATTCAAGCTAAAAGCATGGAATAGTTGAGGTACCTTTTGAATCTAATATTCAATCATACTTTAGTGAGAAATCTATCTTATTCAGTAAGATAACAAGATGATAGAATTTTTAGAATTTTAAGATGCCTTAAAGATTGTCTAGTCTCCCTCTCTCTACTCCTAGTTTATAGATACTTAGAGACTTTTTGGGAATAAAGTGCCTATAACAGTGATGGCAAACATATGGCACAGGTGCCAAAGATGGCATTCAGATAGTTCTCTATTGGCATGTGGCCTCCCTTCCCTGCTCCCCCTTCACTTTCCTTACTAGAAAGCCAGTGGGACTTGAGCAGAGCTATTTCCCTTTCCCTCTCCATCATGCCTGATAACATTTTTCCAAATCACCCAACCCTCTGCCCAGGAGCCCAGTGGGAGCCCATAGTGGGTAAGCTAGATAGCTCATAGGCAGCTGAGCTGGAGGAGAGCAGAGAGCTTGGGCTACTCCCCTTCCCATCTCTACACATGCTGAGGACATTACTCACTTCACCTACCCCTTCACCCAGCAGCCCAATGGGAATGCCTTCTCCCTCCCCTGTGTGGGGAAAAGGGGAATGGCATGTGCCCACCACTTGGTAAGGGGGAGAAAGGCACAGCATGGAGTCTTTTGGGGAGGGTGGCACTCCATTTCTAAAAGGATTGTCATCACTGACCTATAGCCATGCAAACCTCATTCCAAGGTTTGACATAGTGTCAGCACATACTCTGAAGGTCTGTGATTTGTCCAAAGAAACATAAATAGGCAATAGATAATATTTATCTGACACCAAATCTAGATGTCTCTCTCCAAGTACAACACCCTTCCTCTTCTAAAAAATTCATGTGAATATGTAATTTGAATGTAATGGTTACTTTATCAATAAAAACTTTAAGATTTTACCAAATGAGAAGATATATTTTCCTCTACTCAAATATGTGCATATTTGAGGGATCTAAGATATTGTCTCAAAGAGCCCCCTGTCTGAGAGCTTCAAATAGGTACATATTAATGTGAGGGACCCCAAAATGTGAAAGAACACATTTAAAGTAAACCCCTTGTCAAAAGGACTAGAGTAGAATAGTCTTCACTCCTAGACTGGGGTACTGGTATGGACAGGATCCAAGACTTCATTACCTTAGCATATTGTGATAAATGAAACTGAGTTGAGGAAATTAGAGTATGAACAAATACATTTCTAAAAATGTTATTTAAAAAGTATCTTTGTGAGACCCAGTAAATGCTTTGCCAGGCATCAAATAGCAGATACATTAACTATGTAGTTCATAGGAGGCAAAAAGGGGAACAGTTTCATTTTTCTATCATTAATAGACTTTGGATCTGTCACCGCTTCTACTTCAATGTTTCATTAGAGCCATGAAAAATCCCTGGGTTTCTCTGAATCCATGTCAGCCAAGTAAAAGCTCTGGTAGGTCCTTGTAAGCTAGAGAGAGACCAATTACAGGCAGTGTGGTATAGGGAAAAGAATACTGGCCTTGGAGTCAAAAGACCTGAATTTCAATCATATCCTTTCTGGCTACTGGCATGATCTTTACTAAGTTATGACTTCTCTGAGCTTTAGTTTGCTCATCTGTAAAGTGGGTGTAATAATATGTGTACTGCCTACCTCACTGTGAAGGCATGAGGAAGTACTTGTTTACAAGTGTTCACCTAAAATGTTATCTAAATGCAGTGTTATTTTTCTTGATATTGATGTTGTTGTGTGTGTATAATAGTTTCATCATTAGGCTAAGTGTCTGTCTCACACAGGACATTTTTAAAATAACATAATTAGGAGGGCTCTCACACAGGACTTGCAAGGACACTTTTTAAATAACATATTTAGAAATGTTTGTTGATTCTCTAATTTCTCCAACGCAACTTCATTTATCACAGTAAGAAAATGAAAAATTTGCTTTTGTTCCCAGACATACTGCAGCCTAAGAAAGAAGACCTTAATCTTCTCCATTCCATTTTCACAAGGGGTTTACCTTAAATATGTTCCTCCACATTTGAGCTTCCTCACATGAAGTTATCTATGCATCTGTCCTACTAGGTTGAAAGTAGGTAAATTCAGAGACTTGGGAAAGTCATCACTGGGTAAGAGGGGATCACTTTTTTTGAGAGGTAGGCAAGACAACTTATAATTTAATTAATCAGCAATCAGCAAATCTTAAGTACCTTCCCAGGTACTCTGTTAAGCACTAGAGATACAAAGATAAAAGTGAAACATTTGCTTACCTCAAGGGACTAAAATTTCACAAGTAAAAACAAATTTAAAAAAACAATACGAGATAGAATAATTGTAAAAGGCTTTATTGGAAGAGGTAATACTTGATGATCTTGGTCCTGCAATGTAAGAAATATTTAGATTAAATTGATGGAGTCAGAAGGAAAACAAATATATTACAAATATAATCATACAAACATGGAAAGTTCATAGAAACAGTAATGGAAGCAACAGATTCATGAATTGATTAAAAAAAACGTTTTGGGCTTCATATCAGATGAGCTTTGTAGGTTTCTCTTACAACTGGGATCATGGAAGAATAAGTAATTAAGTTATTTTATTTGGTGTCTGTTATTAGTGCATAATTGTCAAACTAGCACATCTTTTTTTTATTTCTTTTTTTTTAAACCCTTAACTTCTGTGTATTGGCTCCTAGGTGGAAGAGTGATAAGGGTGGGTAATGGGGTCAAGTGACTTGCCCAGGGTCACACAGCTAGGAAGTGTCTGAGGCCGGATTTGAACCTAGGACCTCCCATGTCTAGGCCTGACTCTCAATCCACTGAGCTACCCAGCTGCCCCTAAACTGGCCTATCTTTATGAGGCTCATAGTATAGATTGTGATATAGTGAGGGAGAGAATAGGAAGTGCCCAAGAAGCTTGGAGCAGCTTAGCTCTGATGATTTCATTGTCCCATTCTTTTGTATCTGTTTTGGTTGGCCCTGCCTGCTGATGCTCTGGAAGAGTGAATCAAATTCTTGAATGATAAGTTTGTGAGTCTGTGTTTTTTAGGTTGTCTCTACTTAGTCTATGGTTAGATCCTCTGCCTCCCTGGGTCCAAAGCATAGATGAAATTGAGGTCTGAGTGATGAAAGTGCTCCTCCACCACACTATCCCCCAAATCCAGAGATTCTATTGAGGAAACATCTATTTGATAATACATGACTGAACTCCATCTCCTACCTCCTAGCTATTATTGGTCCTCACGTGTGGCACAGTAAAATGATGTTTGCCTTAAGCAGGGAATGAAATCTGAGAAATAAAATTTGGAATGATAGATACTGAGAGCCTTTAGATTGTGAGCTCCTTGAGGGAAGGGGCTACTTTTTTTCCTGTTTTATGCCTTTATCTCTTAGCACAATTCCTGGTACTTAGGTATTCAATAAATATTTATTGACTGATTAGAAGGGATGTTGGTCATTAGTGAATCTAACCAACCATCACTCTACCCAGAATACCTAAAAACATAAACTACATGGAGGATATAGAATTTAAACTAGGTCTCCTGCCTACTCTTTCAAGTTTCTTTTCCTTGTAGTTCACTGTATACTGAGAAATTTCAGAGTCACATTTAAAAAAACAAAACAAAACAAATAACAACAACCCAAAAAAAATCCCAACCCTCTACAAGCTCTTGGCTCCATCATAAAGCCTCACATAGCTGAGATAGGTTCATGAGTAGCTGCCAACATGCAAATAAAAAGATTAAAAAAAATTTACATTTTCCTTTCTTGATTATTTTTGGGTTTTCTCAGGAACAGAGTCTGTGATAAATATTGTTCTGGGCACCATGGTGAAGTAAGTGAGGAAGAGAGAAGGGAGGAGAATTCATATGTAGGGAAGAAAGTTTCTCTGGTTACCACAAATAAATAAATAAATAGCTAGAGAGATAGATAGGTGGGTAGCTAGGTAGATAGTGGTCAGATAGATACATGAATAAACAAATAAGTTACACAATTAAAAAACAAATGATTTCAAAAACCAAGGATTTTAAGAATCCATATCCTCATTTTATTAATTCCTCAAATAAAAACTATGGCTATCTCATAAAAGATTTCTGAATTGCTCTGAATGAGGTAGAGTAAAAATAGATCCAAGGGAAACATGCATTCAGACAGCTCAGAGATTTTTGACAGTACGGTAAACAAATGAGCAGTTGCCTTTTACACTAGGACTATGCGACTCATGATTTCTAACTTTGATTCCATGTTACTGTGCCACCAAAATTAAGATTTCTCACTTTACATCTCACAATTCTTGACGGGGCCAAAACTGGTACAATATTACATTCCATCTATAAAGATTTCATCCTTGAAGCAAAGCTGTAACATCTCATATGGCAACATAACGTGGTATTCATGGCTGGCTTTTCCTTTCTTTCTTTCTTTTTTTTTTTTAAAGCAGAAATATAATGTGGGTTGATGCAATGGCCCGACACAATAGGAGCTAATGAATAGATCTTTCCTCACTCAAGAGACTGCAGTTCAATTACTAGAGGTGCCAATCAAGTCAGAAATATTAACCATGGAAACAGCAGATTTTGAGCTCTATAGCTTCACTGGATAAGGCAGGATCTCATTGGGAGTCATCAGTGTCCTGGGAGAGAGAAGAGCTCTGAGTGACAAAGGGCTGTGGAGGCTAGGAATGCTCTGATAACAATGGTGGGCTTTGATGGGCTACTGCACCATGGAGTCCTGCAGTGGCCACTCTTGGTTTGATTCCCAGAGAACTTTCAGAGGCCACAAAGGCATGTGAGTAAGAATATACAATGGAGGAAGAAATATGTATTTGTACAGTGCTGAATAGGAAAAGGAAGAAAGCACCATTGTAGATGTATTGAACACTCATTTTTACTTACTTCAATACTTTGAAGATTCATGATTTCATGGGTATGGGCACACCCTCCATGGATACAACAGATCAGAGCTACTTTGTGCCTTAGTAGGTGGCCATGAATGGGCATGGTTGAAAGAATTCATTACCTTATGTCCTACCTCTGGCCAGGAGTTGTCTCTGAGTTTAGTTAATAATCACTGCATATTTAGTTTGGTTCATTAGACCTACTAGAGCTTGCACTATGTAGGCATGCCCTTTAAGAACTCAGGGTCATTTGTCAGGGCACCATGAGGCATAAGAGAGGAATTTTGTGAAGGATTCATTTCCTTAGGAAATCCCATTAGATTGAATGTATTATGTATTGTGCATAGTGCAAACTATATAGTTCACTCTAATTTATGGCATGCTTTCACACTTAAGTATTTCTCAATATTTAAGAGGTTGTAACATTAATATTTCTCTTGAAAGTTTGATATTTATCATCATTTGTTTGTGATTGTCCACATTCATGCATTTCTGGGTTGTGTAGTATCTCTCCAAGCCTTCTAGTGCCAAGTCAGTTCTAGTAGAACTTTGACAGGACTGGGCACTGAGAAACTTGAACACGAATTCTACTACTAATTAAATATCTGATCTATGTTTTGATTCTCATTGTCTCTCATGTCTCAGTTTTCATATCTATAAATTGGGTTTAATAATGGCTATCCTTCATAAATACACTCTTGGTGGAACTGTGAACTAATACAGCTATTCTAGAGAGCAATATGAACCATGGCCAGAGGGTCACAAAACCATGTACACTCTGACCCAGCAATACCACTTCTAGGTCTGTATCCCAAAGAGTTCAGAGACAAGGGGAAAGGACCTACCTGTACTGAAATATTTTTAGCAGCTTTTTGTAGTGGCAAATTGGACACAAATTGGACTCTGAGGGATTGTCTATTACTGAGGGAATTGGGTGAACAAACTGTGGCATATGGTTATAATGGAATTCTATTGTATCAGAAGAAATGACAAACAGGATGAATTCAGAAAAACCTGAACGATGTGATACAAAGCAAAGTGAGAAGAACCAGGAAGACAATGTATACAGTAACAGAAATATTATATGATGATCAACTATGAAGGACTAAACTGTTGTCAACAAGGAAAATTTCAGTCTCATGATGAAAATTGCTATACACAGTCAAAGAAGGAAGTGTTGGAGTATGGGTGCACATCAAAGCATGCCATCTTCCATTTTCTTCCTACATGAGTTCTTCTATTGTGATACAAGCAATATGGAAATATGTACTGAATGAGATAAAACCATTTACTGCCTGAGAGAGGGAGGGTGAAGGAGGAAGGGAGAAAATCTAAATACCAAAAATGTTAAAAAACAATTTTTAAAAATTATTTCTATATGTAACTGAAGAAAAAATAATGGATGTCCTTTCCTATTTCCTAGATAGACTGAGTTTGAATGAAAGAATAAAATGTGACCCTGAATTGGTTCTATATTTCAAAGACTACTAGGAAGTCCAGTGATCTCTCCTCCCACCACCACATGCTCAAGTGATGCCTGAAATTATCTAACAGTAGACAGAGTTTTTCATGCCACAATGAGAGATCATAACCAATGATGATTATGATAACTATTCAGTTTTCTGTAGTTATTTATGGTTTACAAAGAACTTCCCTGGCAATGATTCTGTGAAGTAGTGAGTAAAAATTTTTATTAGTCTCATTTTTTAATGAAAAAACTCAGAACATAGCCTCTGATAGATTAAGTGATTGGCCTATGGTCACATAATTTAGGCTTAAATGTAGCTATCACAAGGAGAAGAAACATAATGGCTGGAATTCACACAGGGAGGTAATGAGCTGACCACAGATACTTTCAGAGGTCAGATTTTGATATTGGAGAGGTAGGATAATGCATAAGTGGTATGGAGTACCTAAAGAAAAATCTGAAAATTGCAAATTCATTTCTTTGCCTCAGGACACTTTGATTTCATTGAAGGCTGGCAGATGTTTTTAGCATGTTCATTATTGATATCATGGGATTCCTCAACTTTTATTACTGTAGTAACACTCTGTAAAGCACTTAGGGGGAATCATGGTTAAAAAAGAGTTTGGGAAAAAATATTGGAGGGTTTTCTGTAAATTCTATCTTAACATAAGTCAATAATGTGATGTGGCAGCTAAAAAAGCTGATTTTTTTTTTGGCTAGGTTGGGAGACTCATCTCTCTTAGAATCCCTGTAAGAAAAATTCTGGCGAGGTTGTATTCTCGGTACAGTAGGTCACTAGTTGGAAATGTTCAAGAGGTAAACAGAAAGTTAGAACTTGCTTTTGCCTATACTAAGCTAATAACAAGAATAACGACCTGAAATATTTCCTGGCTATTTTGAAAGTGTTTGTATAAAGCTTGGAACTCTATCCAAAGTCTCTCTCTTTGAGATGCAATTTAATATAGTAAGCCTTTATTAAGTGATACTTTGCATATGGCACTGTGCTAGACCACGGGGATACAAAGGCAAAATGGAAGGAAAAAAAAATAAAAAACAGTCCCTGACCATCAAGGAAATTACATTATATTTTATATCACAAACACATAAGCAAGTATAGGTTCATGTAGAACTTTCTATTATTCTCTATATTCTATATTAATTATACATGTCATTTCTTATAATATAATAACATTCCATTACATTCATGCATCCCAATTTGTTTATTCTTTTCCCTATTGATGGGCATCTACTTTGTTTCCAATTTTTTTCTGTCACAAAAAATGCTGCTATAAATATTGTAGAGTATATGGGGTCTTTCTTCTTATCACTAACCTTGAGTATAAACAAAAAATGGAATCTCTGAGTCAGAATATAGACATTTTAACCACTTTATTTATGTAAGTCCAAACTGATTTCAGAAATAGCAGTACTGATTCACTGCTTCACCAACAATGTAGTACTGTGATTTATCTTCCCTCGACCTCTTTAATAGTGACTATTCTAATCTTTTATCAGTTTGTCATTTTGCAAGATATGAGGGGAAATCTCAGGGCTGTTTTGATTTGAATTTGTTTCATAATTAATTTGGGAGATTCTTTTATATGGTTGTTAATTTGAAATTCTTACTTTGAGAAATACTTATTCATATATTTTGACCAATTCTCTAGGGGAAAGGTTTTTGAGATTTACATATACATATGTGTACATATGTATTTTTATACATATGCATAAAACATAAAAACATACATATATTTTTAATGTCAAGTCCTTATGAGAAAAATTTAATGCAAAACATCTCTCCCCTCTCATTCACTTTGTTCCATTCTTATCCTAGGGGGCATTTGTTTTGTTTAGGCAGTATTTCAGTTTCCTGTAATCAAAGTTATTTATTTTGTCTTCCGAAATTGTAACTATCCTTTGTTTACTTATGAATTCATGTACTAACCAAAGCTCTGAAAAGTCTATGATTTTCTTGTAATGTCATTTTTAGTATTAACACAGTGACCTCATATGACAGTACATTTAACATTCCACATATGTAACATGTGCCTAAATATTTCTGTTTAAAAAGTTGCTTAATGATTAGAAATCTATTTTCTTTTCCTCTTATTCCCCACTATATGAAAAAGAAAAAAAAGAAATATGTATATTCAAGTGAAATGAATTCCTTCATCGGTGCTATTCAAATATGTATGTATGTATTCACAAACATCATTCTGCACACTAAACTATTACCTTTATATCAGAAAGCAGAGTGAATAGCATGTTTCATCATTAGTCTTTTGGAATCATGTATGGTCACTTCATTGATCATAATCATTAAAGATTTCAAAATTATTTGTCTTTACAGTATTTTTATTATAAAATTGTTCTAGTTCTAGTTATTTCATTCTTCATTGGTTTACAAAAACCTGAAAATTGTTCATTTTTGTAATATTGTTATATGGTATAAATTGTTCTATTTTTGCTCACTTCACACTGTAGCAGTTCATAAAAGTCTTTATGCATCTTTTTCAAATCATCTGATTCATTTCTGACAGCACCAAAGTTTATTTTCTGCAATCCACATGTTTTAATACAGATACCTATAGATGCTACATTAAAGAAACCAAATGTTTCAATAATTTTTCCACGAAATTTATCATTTTTCACCAAAAAATTGTCAGTGTGTCATTGAAGTTGTTAAACAAAAACACCTGGTATACACACACACACACACACACACACACACACACACACACACACATATATATATACATATATATATTTATATAAAATTCAGAATTATACTGATTTTAATGCCAAATGCCAATAATTCTGGCTGGCTATGTTGCAAATGCAATTTCATATTTACAAACAATTCATATATAAACTTGGAAAATTTAAAGTTCTTTAATTACCTAATCTAGTGCAAAAACAGGGATTAAAAAAACAAACAACCAAGCCTTAATGAAATGAAAATGAAAACCAAAACCCAGAACTGACAGATCTCTGAACCAGAAGATATCATCTCCCTTGCAGTTTAAAGAGTAAAATACAAATGCCCAATATCTATCATTCAATCTTCTGCCAAAGAGACCCAAATTGATCAGTTTGCCAAGCTATATATAATTCACAAAATCTGTACTTGTAGTTTTAGCTTGGAAAAATTATCATTCATTTTTTGTGGTTACCTTTTACACTTCATGCAATTTACATGAAATCTAATTATATAAAAAAAGGAACTTAAATGTTTATTGGAGTCATTTCCAAAGAGTGCAAGAAAAGCACAAATTCTCATAAAATTTTCAAAATGAAAAGAATAAATACTTCTTCCTATTTTTAAAACTTAAATCATACCAAAGTCAATCTAATACCTGAATACATTTGATCACATATATTACAATTTCTTTGGCCATCCTCAGTTGATGAATGTTGTTTTAGTTTCCAGGGCTGGTTTTTGTTTTGTTTTGTTTTGTTTTGTTTTGTTTTGTTTTTGCCACCCTTCCCCCACATAAGAGCTGATATAAGTAGGTTTGATTAAAATAGGACTTTTCCCTTTTTTGTTGATCCTTGTTAGTTATCGGCCTACCAGTGGTATAGATGGGTCAAAGAGAATCCACTGCTTAGTGAATTTTGGGGAATAATTCCAAATTAATTTTCAAAATTATTGTATTCATTCATAGGACCACAAAAAGTACTCAATAATTTTGTTTCCTGAAAGTCCTCTGTTTTTTTTTTGTTTGTTTTGTTTTTTTACTTTTGACAGTCTTTCTCAATATTACGAGTGTAAGGTAAAAAAAAAAGCTAAAAATTGGTTAAATATGCATTTCTCTAGTAAATTTTTTCAGAATTTAGAATTGATTTGGAGTATTTTTTTAATATGGCTGAAAATAACGTATGTTTCTTCCTCATATCTCTTCATAAACTTTAATCCATTTCTAGATTAAGGAATAGTTTAGTCTTATAAATTTTAGTTAGTTCCTTACATATATTAGAAATGAGAGTTTTATCAGAGCAATGATCAAAGATTTCTTTTCTAAGTTGTTTCCCTTTTTATCTTATCTTTATTGGATTTAATTTTTAAAATTTTTAATTTTATGGAATCAGAATTATGTATTTTTCTTCTGTAATTGTCTTTTCCTTCATTTGATGATGAATTTTTCTCATATCCATACATCTAATAGGTATTTTTCCTATGTCTCTCTAATTTGTTTATTATATGTCCTTTTATATATTCATATATATTTGGTCACATAACTGTCTGGAGTTTATCTTACTATGAACTATGAAGTATTCATCTAAATCGAATACTTTCATGGTATAGGATTAAATAAGTTGATTAATTTAAGCATTATTTTAATATTTATCATACTAACATCCTGTCATTGAGTAGTTAAGTTTTATTCCAATTACTTGTATCTGTATTTCTGTAAAAGCAATGGTTTGTAATTTTATTTTTATAGTTCTTATATAGAGTGTGGTAGATAGATTCCCAAGTGTTTTATACATTCTATAGTAATTTAAAATGGAATTTCTCTTTCTACCTCTTCTGGTTTTCATTAGAAATATATAGAAATGCTATTTGCAGACTTATATCCTGCAAGTTTGTTGAAGTTATTGTTTCTATTAATTTTTAGTTAACTCTGTAAGATTATGTACCCCAACATATAAATCTGCAAAAAAGTGAAAATATTGCTTTTTTTACCTACATAGATTTTCTCAATTTCTTTCTTATTTTATTATTGCTACAGTCAGCATTTGTAGTGATACTTCAAATAGAAGTGGTGATAATGAACATCTTTGCTTCACTTTTGATTTTATTATAATGGATTGCTGTTTATCTCAGTTATATATAGCTACTCCTTTAAAAATCAGACTATCATTCCAAGAAAGGTTCATTTCCCCCCTACTTTCTAGCCTTTTAAAGCAGAAATTGGTATTGTATTTTTTAAAAAACTTTTATTGGCATCTATATTGAAATCACAATTATTTTGCTGATATTGCTTTTAGTAGGGTTACTTCAGTTTATAGTTTTCCTACTGTATGAAATATTTGTGAAAGGAGTAGGCATCTTTAATCTTGTATGAACTGGAGAATTTTTTAGATTATCCCTACTGCATATAGTTCTTGCTTTTGGTTTTAGATGAATTCTAGACTAATACTTAGTGTGTGTGTGTGTATTTAGCATAAATAAGCTTTTTACTTTATTAAAAGTTTTTCCATATCTATTAAAATATCATGTCTAGTTTTTGTTTTTAATTTTTTTTAAATTAATAGTCATTGAGGATACTGGTCTCTACTTCTGTTTTATCTTTCTTTGGTATCATTGTCTCACAAAGGAATCTACTTTATCAATTTTTAAGAATAATTTGAATGGTGTTGGTAATAATTGATATAAAATTTTTATTGAATTTTCCCAAAAATCTATCAAGACTGAAAACTTTTCTTTTCTTTCTCCTTTTTGTAATGTAGTTCCTTTAGAGCTAGTTCTATTTCCTTTTTAGAGATTGGGTTATTTAATTTCTCTATTTATTCTTTTTTTTTTTTTTTATTAAAACCCTTATCTTCCGTCTTGGAGTCAATATTGTGTATTGGCTCCAAGGCAGAAGAGTGGTAAGGGTAGGCAATCAGGGTCAAGTGACTTGCCCAAAGTCATGCAGCTGAGAAGTATCTGAGGCCAGATTTGAACCTAGGACCTCCTGTCTCTAGGCCTGGTTCTCAATACACTGAGCTACCCAGTTGCCACCTCTATTTATTTTTCTATTTGGTTTATCTTTTTATATTTTTGAAAGTATTTCATTTCTTTTGGGTTCTGTTTTGCTAACCATGTGACTATGTACTTGGGACCTGAACATTATTTTTATTTAGTATTGTTTTGTTTGATTTATTTTTGTTTGCTGTTTTGTTGATTTGATTTTCTGCCCTTTACTTAGATTGGCTAAAGTTGTTTTTTTTTTTAATTTTTAGTAGTCTTTTCAAAGAACAAACTTGTAATTTTCTTCTCATTTCAAAAATCTGATCTATCTATCTATCTATCTATCTATCTATCTATCTAATATATATATATTTCTCTAATTTTAACATCTCTCTTGAGCTTTTTTATGTTTGTTGACTGGTTTTGTTTTTAATGTTTAAAAATAATTCATTAATGAAATTAAATGGTACATCAATTCATTATAGTTAGTTAATTTTGGCAAATTATTTTGCCATATATGCTTATATAGGTATATATTTATTATTTTCCTCCCAAGTACTGTTTGGATGCATCACAAAAAATGTTATGTTGTTTCATCATATCATTTTCTTTTTTATAATTAGTTTTTCTATGACGTGTTCTTTGACCCTTTTGTCATATAATATTGTTTTATTAAATCTCTATTTGGACTTGCATATATTTTTACTTCTTTGATAAATTATTTTTTCATAATATTAAGTTTAATAAAGGATATGTGTATAATTTCTGACATTTTACCTTTATTTGAAATATCTTCATGTCTTGTTACATGATTGATATTTGCAAAAGTTTTGTTTGGTGCTGATAATATGTATATTCTTTAGTAATCCCATTTAAAATATAAAATATGTCTTTTAGCTATAATTTCTCCAGAATTTTTCTTCAATTAGATATTATTCTTTTGAATTATCTTTCTATTAGAGCTGACTAAAAGAGAGAGAGGGCATCAAAGACTCCTGCTACAATTGCATTATTGCATATTTTCGGTAATTTAGTTTATTTTTCCTTTTTGGATTTAGATGCTAAAGAATTTAGTGTATGTAAATCTAAAGTTGATATTGGTTTGTTGCCTATGAATCCTTTTTAACATAATGTACTTTTCTTATTTATCTTTTATGTAATGGATTTTAGGTTTTGCCTTTTATGAAACCATTATTGCAATTACTGGTTTTGTTGGAGGTTTTTTGGATTCACAAGATACATAGTAATTTTTGTTCCTGTCCCTCATTTTTATTCTGTTTATATCTTTGATTTTTTTCTCTATTCTTTTAGGCAATAGATTGTACTTATTTTTCCTTATAGAATCTGTCGCTTTTATGTTTTATTAGAATCTTTAATCCATTCCTCTTTAAAATTACGTAGAGTTAGGTTTATTTTGTCCTCCTTTGATCTCTAACATTTTTTTAAATAAAGATTTCATCCTCTTTCCCCGAGTAAATACAGTACTTTGTCTCCAGTTATTTTAGCTTAATCTACTTTAAGATGACCTTCTTCCTATTGACTCTTCTTTTAACCCCAAAACCCCTATCCCCGCTATTGTTTACTTATCTTTCCTTTGTTCTGTGGATTCTTCCAATTCATAATTTATTTTCTATATGCTGAAGTTATGTGAATTTTTCTTCTATTATTTTTTGCATTTTGATTTTGGGGGGTATTTTAGACTGGTTTTGTCTTCTGGGAGATCTATAACCCCTGAGTTATTTCTAGAGAAATATTGATCTATGTATTATCAAGGTAAATATGGTCACTTGTATGGAGATCATTTTCTTTTACTGTCATTGCTTTTTGTTTTTCTTTTGCTAAACTGTTCTTGACTTCTGTGTATTTGTGTTCCCAATCAATTATTTTATCTTTAAAAATATTTGGTAAGGTTTGACATTGTAGTTTAAAACTTTTCTCTTCTCCTGATTATTTCTGCTGTGCAGATTTTAAATTCTACTTTCACAATACTTTTGGTCTTTAATTGAGTTTCTTTCCTCATGATAGCCTTTGTAATTTCAATATTTTTTTCATTTATTTTCCTCAGTTGCTTACTTCTTGACTTACCTTTTACATTGTGGGTTCCCATGGTCTTGGACCTCAAAGCTGTCTATTCTTCCCATGCTGGACAAATTATGTTTTTCTGGCCTCAATACTTCCCAAACGACTTCTGGGAAAATAGAACTCACCCCTGATGTATACAAGTCCCCTACTTAAAGACCTACAATGACTTTAAGCAGCACATATAAGATGGAATCAAATATTTTAGTTGGGAATATTAGTCCCTTCACAATTTAGATCCATCTAGTTTCCTAACCTTGCTTCACATGACTGTTCTTAATACATTCCATATCACAGCCAACCTGGACTATTTCCATTAATTCCCTTTGCTGTTTCTCATGCCTCTTATACTGTATGATTCTATAGAACTTAAGCTCCTTGAGGACAGTGGCTATTTCCTTTCTGCCTTTATATTCCTAGCATGAAGCACATTACCTGGTTTATAGTTAGTATTTAATAAATATTTGTTCATTATTATTCCTATTTAGGGAGGCTAACTGCTGCTCCTGGAATGGTGCTCCCTTCTCCTCTATTCCTGTTAAAATTCTTCTTGTCCTGAAAGGTCTAGATCATTATCATTTTCAGTGGAGCAGTTTCTGATTTCACCAGCTAATAATGATCTCCCCACTAACATTACCTAAAGACATTCTGTTTGGTTTTCTTATTTGCCCCATCATACTCTCCTTTGCCATATGTGTGTGTGTGTGTGTGTGTGTGTGTGCGTGTGTGTGTGTATGTGCCCATATCATAGCTTCAGAGTAGATTATAAACTCCTTGTGGGGGAAAATGGCATTTTGCATTTTTGTATTCATAGCACATACTATAACAGATACTTATTAACACATAGCATAGTAAAATAGATACTTAATATTATCCATAATATATTATAGATTGTTGTGGGTAGCTATAGGGGAAGAAGTTTTATCAGTTAAGGTCTCTATGGTTCATAACTTTAGAGCCCTGAGATGTTTTATTTTATTTTATTTTTAATTTGATCTTTATTTTTATTTCAATAAAAAATTTAAAGGACTCTGGGAAGATGGCGGCTTAGACGGAGCTAATCGTAAAACCTCGGCACCCTTCCACACTGAGATAGAAAACAATGCGCTTTGAGAAGAAAAAGGACCAAATCTAACAAGGGGACAGAGCAGGGGGAATCCTACTGCTGGACACCTAAAAAGGTATGCCAAGAAAAAGGCTTGAGTTCATAATATAGTAGATATTTAATGAAATTTATCTTGTATTTATAGTGCTATAAAATTTGGATCTTAAAATAACTCTATAGTTGCTGTCAGCATTGTTATCCCCATTTTAGAGATGAGTAAATCAAGGCTCAGAGGATTTAAATGAATTGACCATGGCTGCAAACATACAGAACCAGGAAATCATGTCTTACTGACTATGAGTCCAGGGTTAAGCCCACTACATGTGCTAGGCAGCCCTCAACTGAATTAAACTGTGAGCTGTTAGAATTATTTTTCATGGGCCACCCTTTCCTTGTGACCTCCATGCCTCTTTGGATATGCTTTAGCTCTGTTTCAGGAGGAGGGCAGATCATACTCTGCTGACACAAAGTTCTCTCTAAATCAAGAATCTAATCACATGTGTTTTGCTTTCAGTCAAACAATATCAGATTGCATCAAAAATTATTTTAAAATGACATCTTACAGGCTGGATGAGGCAAAAGATGATGGAAGAGTTTAAGAAGGACATTTTAAAACCTCTGTGTTAAGCAATTAGTCACTGATACCACCCAGAAAGGATACTGCTGATTATCTTGTCTTTTATCACCTTGTTTCCCAATGCAGTAAAAATATGAGTCTGACAAATCGTTGCTCTTACTTTTATGTTCTTGTAATGGGAGCTTTGATAGATGTGTCCTCGTGACTTTGTTTAAAGCTGTAAAGGATACTTCCCAATCAATCATCAAACACTTATTGAAGACCTAAGATATGTCTGGGAGGCCCTGTGAGATGCAAAGTGGTACAGTACATGGTCTCTGACCTTGGGCATTTTGCTGTCTAGTTAGGGAGATAAGACATGGACACATGAGAAGATAAATAATTCCATTGGGCCAATGGTACTCTTAGTGCCTAACGGAGTGCCTGACAGAGTGGGAATGGGATCATTTTTTGATGAATGAATAAATGCTGAATGAGTGATGTACTAATCAAAAACAAAATAACTTACATTTACATAGTACTTCGATGTTCACAAAGCATTTAAAAAGTTTTTTTACCCTTTGAGTCTCACAACAACCTTATACAAATATGCTAATTTCACAGATGAGAATATTGAAACTCAGAGTGAGAAAAAATATAAGCTCATAGGGAATTTGAACAAGTTAACAAGCATTTATTTAATGCTTATCATGTGCCAGGCATTGTGCCGAATACTGAAGATACAAATACTGTTCATCCTTCATTTTGAAAAGGCCCATGACATCATGGAATGATGTCTTCACTTGTGTGTAAATTAGGTTGAAGTGAGGCAGAGTTGCACACAAATACCAGCCTCATTTTTCCGGAGTCATTAAAGTTCAGTAACACGACAAAGAAGTCAGGATTACTAGTGATGGTCCAGGATGCAGTAGATGACCTAGGCTTCTTCAGTGTCTGATCCATCTCTAGGCACTCCACAGTGCCTCCTTCAGCCACCTTCATGACCATTGGAATAAATTGTTCTCATCTGCCATTCCAATAGAGGAAGTCTTCAATTGCCTGGCATAGACATCCCCCTAATTCCCAAGTGAGTTTGAGGCCCATTGATTCTCCTCAACTTGGACATCTGTTGAGACAATTTTATTGAGGTGTGTTGTGGGGGATGAGGGAGAATGTCCAAACTGAGCCCTTTCTCAAAATGGAGACAGTTACAAGGATGGAGAAATGTTCTGGGGTGGGATGGCTACAGGATCTGAGGAAATTTCCAGGATAAAAAGGCTTCTGAGGTAGAGATGGGAGAGAAAGTTAGAGTTTGAAGAGACTATAGAGATCATTAGTGTGACTTCCTCTGGCCTTTCATTTTAAAAGTTAGGAAAGTGAGGATCTTACAGGCCATTTAGTCAACTCTACCCACCCCAGCTCCATTTTATAGATTAGGAAAATGAGGTCCAAAGAATAGTGTTTTCTCTAAGTCATATAAGTAGTAAACAGCAGAGCCAAGATTTAAATGCAATTCTCCTAACTCTATTTTATTTTAAACTTACCCATAGAGGATTCACTGATCTTACAAAGCTAGTCAGAGTAAGAGCCAGAAGATAAGGGTAATAAATACTAGCAGGTTTTCTGAGGAAAGAGTTCACTTTTGGTTGAAAATTGCCATGGAAGACTTTATGAGAAAAGGTGGGTTTCTATTCCTCATTCAAACTGTATCTGTATGAAAAAGATCCTTTGGGGAAAATGAGGGAAATGGAGTCCAACATCTGAGTAGTTTGGGTTTTTATTTTTATTTTTTAAATTTTATACCCAGACACCAAGGTAACACAGTGGTTAGGATGCTGAACTTAGGAGACAGGAAGAACTGAGTTCAAATCATATCTCACTAGCATTGCATTTCACTTTGCTTCTCTGACTCTTGATTTCCTCATCTAGAAAATAAGGATAATTATATCTTTTATTTACAGGGTTGTCATGAAGATCAAATGAGATAATATATGTAAAATGCTTTGTAAACTTTAAAATACTATGTAAATGCCAGTAATTCTTATTCTTATACAATGCAAAATATTTGGATATTTTTAATGTGCATATTTTGGAGCAAGTATTTTGCTATTTTGTTTGTTTGATTTTTGTGGGGTCACATGAAGGAGATGTATTCCAAGTACAGGAAATAACATGAACCCAGGTCCAGAGGTGAGGGATTTGCAGGGAATACTCAGAGCTTAATGAACATACTACTCTCTGAATAAATCCAGTAAGGACGTTAGCAGGAACAGTGGTGGAAAATATTCAGGGAATTCAGGGTATACAGGCATGAGACCTTGTCAAGCCCTTTTCAGGGTCACCTTCCTCCTTTGGTGTTCACCTGCTACTTAGTTCTCACCAGTGGCTCCAAGAAGCTGTAGTATGCCCAGTGGCCATATGCTGGTAAAACTGTCTTGTTAGGGGCTAAACCATGCTGAGGATAACCTAAAGGCCTCAAATCTATCAGTGAGTTTGGAGGCATGTTTACCCATAGCATGAGAAGGCTTCCACTGGGGAAAAGGGCTGATGAGAACAATGTGTTCCAATATGAAGGCAGCAGAGTTCCGAGAGCTTGGTCAGATATCAAAGAAGCCAAGGTCATCCACTGCATCCTAGGCCATCACCAGTTGTCTTGACTTTTGTCTTGCCACTGGACTTTTGAGGATTCTAG
The DNA here is from genome assembly GCF_016433145.1 of Gracilinanus agilis. Lineage (NCBI taxonomy): Eukaryota > Metazoa > Chordata > Mammalia > Didelphimorphia > Didelphidae > Gracilinanus > Gracilinanus agilis. The sequence goes on along the minus strand of NC_058131.1, from coordinate 209,290,575 downwards.
AAGAGAAAGTGAGAATGTTGACAGTTGCCTCACTTAAATCCAATTTATGTGCAAGTCAAAAGACGTCATCCATCAGTGATGCCATTTTGGTTCTCTTCCAGTACAACAACAACCAACCAAGTGGAAGATAAGATTAGAAAGGTAGTATGGAGCAGATTGTTGGCAGGGTGCTATTGATGTTAGTTCAAATTTGGTAAACAATTATGAGTTTTTGTGTGCAGGGAAGTGATAATATTTTTAGAAGATAAACTTGGCACTGGAATATTAGGGAGGTTTCAGGGGATAAGCTGTTAGAAGTCTTTCATAACTGGGACTCACACTGTCTTTTTGTCCTCATTGTATATTCCTGCCCTTCTAGCACTCTGTGATTCAGTCAAACTGGATTTCTCTGTTCCTTACAGAAAGCACTCTATCCCCAATCTCCACACTGTCTTTGTGCCTGGAATGCATGCACACTCTGTCTTCACTTCTCCCTTACAGAATTCCTCTGATCCTTTAAGATGTGTTTCAAGGAGCACCTTCAGCATAAAAGTTTTCCTCATCTTCTCAAGTACTAGCATCCTCTCTTCTTAGCTCCTTGGTATCTATTTCATTATACTTTTTCTATATGGACTTCAATATAAATACTTCTTTCTCTTGTTAGGTTGGAAGCTCTTTGAAAATAGAGACTTTTTTATTGTGTATGTGTGTATTTCCCCAATATAACATAGTACCTGGCATTCAGTAGGGGCTTAATAAATGCTGTTGGTTGATTGGAAGACTGATGGGAGGTTATTATCCTTTTCTATACGAAAAGGGTCTAGATTAGGCCTAGAGCAATGATCAAGGAAAGCAGACAGTAGGGATAGAAAACACTGAAAAAGAATCATCAAGACATGGTTAATGATTGAATGTGGCAGGGGGAGAGTTGTAGTGTGGTTCAGAAATAACTTTATGACCATAAGTTTATAGATTTAGACCTGGAAGGGAATGTAGGGGTGATCTAGTCCAACTCTTTCATTTTACAAATGAGGAAATTAAGATGACTTCACATTCTGAGCCTGGGTGACTGAGATAATGATGACAAAATTAGCAAAAACTAAAATCAGTGGAAGAGCTGGGACTGGGAGAGGAAAGTGTGTTTGGTTTTAAATATGTTACATTTGGAGTTATATTCATCAAACAGTTCCTCAAAGCTTACTGTTAATGCAAACTTGTTTGGTAATCCCTTTGCTTCCCCACCTCACCTTTCTTCCCCTTCTATATTTTGCTGCCTTTTCCTGGCTCTTCTAATAAGCTGGATGAGCCAGGGGGTCCACTGTAAACTTAGTGCTCAAATACCAGCTTCAATCAGATTCTCCTCACAAGCATCATTTAGGGTGATAAAGCAGCATGTTTCACCTGCAGCAACTCTCACAGATAGTCCCTTAAGATATTCAAGGGTCATTCTGGGATTGGTAAAGATGCACCCTCATAGAGGAAATTACAGGTGCTCTGAATTTTGGAAGAAGGCAGCATCATACAGTGAAACACTAAAAGTGAATATAACCAAGTGCTAAAATAAATGCTATAAATCAATGAAGAGTTTCTAGAACCCACTTAAACTACCTCGAGACTGTCCAACAATTGCAAAACCAAATTTGGGAATGATTGGGATAGATACTGGATGCAGAAATTGTGGATGTTTGTTTTTCTTAGTCACAAATTTTGAAACTTAAAGTTTACCACTAGATAACCTCAGTGCCCAAGCTAATGTTGTTTGCATCCTCATGCTTGTTTCTTTGGTCCCTGAAATCCCTACAATGCTGACAGGAACAGCGGATGGCTCCCAAACTCTTCTGTTGCTCCACATGCCCCATGTTTACATACTGTAGGACATACTGTAGGTCTGACTCTGTGATTAACCATTCATCCTGGGAGGAATTTGAGGAATGTATATCATTTCCTGTGAGGTCCATGCGGATGGTGGTGGCTGGGCTTGTACTGTGTGATAAGGGAAAAAGGGAAGAAACTATCATCTTTTTTTTTTTTTTTTTTTTGCTTCCAGAATGGAAAACAGAAAACGGGTGTTTGATGGGGAAAGCAGCCTGTTTATGTCCCAGGGTAGCTTTGTGCTTGATAGAGATGCTGCAACACAGACAAAAGTTTCATGTGTGTGATGGCTGTGATTTATTAATCTTCAGAAAGGACCAATGATGTCAGAGCCAGAAAAGCGAAATTGCTTCATCTCCTGTCTGCAGCAGATTGAGAAAAGTCAGGGTCTCCTGGAAGTTCATGAACAGTTTTCTCTGGGAACTTGTGACTGCTAAAGGTCAAATGGCTGGGCTTAAATTCGTTTCATAGAAAAGTAGAATGTATAGAGTTGGACATGAGACCCCTCTAAATATTGGTATATTAGCAGATTTGACTTAAGGACATATGTCCAGTTTTGGAATGATTATAGTTATCTAAAATTGATCAAATAAACAGGCAGTTATTAAGTACCTACTATGTGCCAAAGACTATGTTACATACTGAGAATAGAGAATACAGAGAAAAAAATGAAAGTATTAATGGGTTATAGGGGTAGGAAATGACCCTATGTTTTAATTAATAGAAATAATTTCCAGGTCAGGAATCTTCTGTTATAATGAAGATGAGCACATTCCCTTGGAACTTACAGTTTTGGAAAACTACCTATGGCAATAAGAGGTTTAGTGATTTTTCTAGAGTCATGAAATTACTATGTGTCATAGACAGGACTCGAACCAAGATCTTCCTATCTTCAAGAACACTTTTCTATCCACTGTATAATATTGCCTGTTACTACCACTACCACCATCACCACAATATGGAAGAGACCATAGATAAAGAACTGGTCTTGGAAACAAGAAGGTTTGAGTTTAGTATTACCTCTGATATTTACTAGCTAGGTGAAGATGGCAAGCTTTTAAATCTCTCTGTGTCCCCAAGTTACCATCTATAATTGCAATTGGATTTCTACTCTGTATGGATCAATGGAATTTTCATTCTGGGAAGTTATACAAATTAGTCACAGGGCCAGATGTCCTACCATCTCTCCCAACCCTTCCACAAAGTAAAATATATATTACACATTATTGTTGTACATTTGTGTCCAACTCTTTGTGGCCTCATGGATCAAAGGTCTCCATGGGGGTTTCTTGGCAAGAATACTAGAGTGGTTGGCCATTTCCCTCTCCAGTGGATTGTTTTGTCAGGCAGTCAAAGGTTAAGTGAATTGCCTAGGTTATACAGCTAGGCAATATCTGAGCCTGGATTTAAAAAGCAGGTCTTTCTAACTCCAGGTCCAGTTCTCTTAACCACCAAGCCACAGCTGCCCCAATATTTATAGCAAGAGTTGCCCTACTTACCCACTGTGTGATCTTGCTGGGTTTCCACTTTTTCCTTCATAAAATGAGGTCTCTAAACTCCTAAAACTATAGCTCACAAACTCCTACCAATGTGTTCATGGAGGTTGAGTAACACACTTAACTAAAGGCAAAGATATTTATTAAAATGGAAAGTCATAAACTTCAGCAACAAAACATTTTGGCGCCTCTCCCCCTGTCCCAATAAACCTGGATACACTCTTTCACAGATAGCATCAGAAGATCAGAGATTTAGAATTGGAGGAGACCCTAGAGACAATCTAGACCAACTCCTTCAAAAAACATACACTATTACTGGGAAGGGTGGACATAGTGAACACATAGTGGACCATAATAGAAAATGGGAAACATGTTTATTATATATCTACTATGTGCTAAGCAGTTTACAAAAATTATCTCATCTTATCCACACAACCGCCCTAGGATGTAGGGAATATCTATTTAAAATTGAGGAAAATGAAGTGGAGGGTCATGTAAGCTACTAAGAAGCTGAGGTCAAATTTAAACTCAGGACTTCGTAAGTCTAGAACCCGTGTTTCTTCCACTGTACCATCTAGCTGCCTCTGGTGTGGAACAAAGTTAGGAAATGGATATGGCCAAAACAAGTTGTATCTCCAAAGTTTCAGGGTACCAATATATTTCTGTTTTCATGGTTTCATCTCATAGTTTTCTGTGTTCCCTCCCCATCCATCTTTCCCTTCTTGGTACAAAGTCTTTGCAAGATAAATTTCTCAATTGCATTCTCTGTCCTGCTACTCTCTGCAGCTTAACTCTCAACTCCTCAGCTAGGATTTCTGGGTCTCCTCTCTTTTGGGAATAGCCTTTTCTTCCAGAGGTGTTATTCAGCTATAGCATACCACTGCCAGTGATGGGAGAATGAGAAATCCTTTTCTCCCTATGTTCCATAAGAAGTACAAGAGTAGAATGATTTCCTCTCAAGAGTTGGGTTCTTCTTTAATAGTTGACTCTCTTCTTGACGCTCAGGGATGAGTCCCCTGTCAAATAATAGGCTTTCCTTGACTGACTGCAGTGACTACTTTTTAAATGTCATTGGAGAGATGGCTGTCCTTCAGCCAGACAATTGCTAATTGCTTTATAATTCCATGAAATTTTATTGAGGAACCTTTTTTTTTATACCTTCTAAAAGAGTAATGAAATATAAAAGCTCCCTATCTTGTTTGAGACAGCTCATCTTTGTCTCTATCACTCCCCTTTAGTTCCCATGTTTTCATCAAGTTAACTAGCAGGAACTCAACTGATAACGTCACCTAATTACCTTACCTACCACAAATACATTCCTATGACTGAATGTGTAGCTAATGTTACAAAAACAACTATGTATTTAAAAAAAAAAAGGAGTATGGAGGCAGCCTGGTGACTCAGTGGATAGAGATCCAGGCCTGGAGACAGGAGGTTCTAGGTTTAAATCTAGCCTCAGGCACTTCCTGGCCAAGTCACTTACCTCCAGTTTCCTAGCCCATACTACTCTTCTACCTTGGAACCAATCTACAGCATTGATTCTAAGTCAGAAGGTAAGGATTTTTCAAAGAGTTATGTAGAACACTTTTTTGTATGAGTATATTTATTTTTTTTTAAATCCTTAACTTCTGTGTATTGGCTCCTAGGTGGAAGAGTGATAAGGATAGGCAATGGGGATCAAGTGACTTGCCCAGGGTCACACAGCTGGGAAGTGTCGGAGGCCAGATTTGAACTTAGGACCTCCCATCTCTAGGCCTGACTCTCAATCCACTGAGCTACTACCCAGATGCCCCCTTTTTGTATGAGTATACATAGTTTTGATTTCTTCTTTTGAAAATTGCCTGTTTATATCCTTTGACCATTTATCAGTTGGGAAATGGCTTGTCTTAGAAATTTACTCACTTCTTTATATATTTGAGAACTATCAAGCTCTTCCCAACTCTGATATCCCCTGCTTTATATGACTTTTCTCTAGTGTTTCTCCCTGTAGCTTGGATGTGTAATGTGGATGTGGCCTTAATGACATATTATTTTTATTTTTTCTTGCCTGACTACATCTAATCCATTTCAGATAAGCTCTGGAAAGTGTTTTTGGATCTGTACAGTGCCATTCTACAGATGAGACCTTGTAATAAAGAACTGGATGAGCACAAGGGAGACAGCTAGTTGGTACACTGGGTAGAGTGCTAGGCTTAGTTAGGAAGACCTGAGTTACAAATTTGGTCTCAAACACTGACTGACTCTGTGACCGTGTGCAAGTCATTTAATCTGTTTGCCTTAATTCCCTGGAGAAGGAAATGACAAGTCGCTCTTGTATCTTTGCCAAAGAAATCTCCTAGACACTGTCTGTGTGCTGTGGTACATGGTCACGGAGAGCCAGACGTGACTGAATGACTGAACAATAACGAAGACAAGCCCAGAACGAGAATATCCTTCAAGGCGCCAAGGCCATGGTGCTGGAAAGTGTTGTGCATGTTTCTACTCTAAGTACTGACCTTGTAATAGCCAGTATTAGTAGAATCTTCATCACCCCAAGATAATATTCTTAAACTGTCCAGGTAGATGACAACAACTCAACCAAATTCATTTTCTTTCAATGGATGTCATTTTTTACATCTATAAAACTATGAAGTTTGACTAATGATCTCAGAAAAGTCCCTTTTAGTTGCAAAACACTATGGTTTTCATGCCTGAGATATAAAGGAACTTATGCTTCATTAAGGGAATAAGAGAAAGGAAAACAATTGTTTATTGCCTAAACTTAAAGAAATCAGACAAAGAATTACTCTGAAACAGTGAATCGGGAAATAAAGTCATCGATGCAGGTTAGAGCAAGACAAAGAAAAGTTCTGAAAAATCAGGAGGGAAGAATTCATTTTCTATAGTGGGAATGGGAGAGCAGATTGATATCCAGTTGGCAATATTGTTTAACAGTCTGAGAGGCTCTTTCCAGAATCCAATGTTTGTGGACACGGCCTTCCAGGTGGATAAAACAATGGTGCCAAATTGATGTTGGAAATGAAATCCTTCTGGAAGGTAACAGTTTGATTATAGGCACATCCTTCATTTTATTCTATGTGAAAAACAGAGAGGAATGTGCACAGAGGAACCTCGTTATAATACTTTACAATAGTTTGGGGGACAGGATTAACAACTTCCTTAGATGCCAGGCTTTTACCATATGGACTCATATTTTGAGGGAGAATGATTTGTTTTGTGGCATCTTTGAATTGGTGCAATAACAGACTATATATGTCATAATGGGAATCGAAGGTATTTAAAAATATTAGAAACAAAGAAACAGTAAAATGTGAAATATGAGGACCAAGAGCTCAGGGCACCTGGATAAGTGAGGTACTTACTTACTTACTTACTAGGCAAATGAGAACCCCATTTTAAATGTTTCAGATATAGAAGAGGACAAGCGATGATGCAATGTTCTTATATGAAGAGGAGTGGACAGTCAATGAATTACATATACCTACCATCATTAGAAGAGTAGACTTTATATTTAATATTTTTGGAGAATCATTGGATCATAGATTTAGATCTCAAAGGGAGTTAAAGTTCATCTAGTAAAATTATCTCATTTTTTACTGAAGAATGAGGTATAGAGGTATAGAGAAAAGAAGCAGGTCAACCAGGGGGTTCAGTGGATAGAGCATAAGGCCTGGGGTCAGGCAGTCCTGGGTTCAAATATGGCCTCAGACACTTCCTAGCTGTGTGACCCTTGGCAAGTTGCTTAACCTCATTTGTTTATCTCTTGCTCCTCTGTTTCAGAATTGTTTCTAAGTCAAAAAAAGTAAGGGTTAAAATAAAAAAGAAAGCCCCTTGATCAGAGTCACATATTCATATAGTATTAATGGAAAAACTGAGATATAAACCTAGACCTTTGGATTCCAAATTCAACACTCTTCTCTCTGCACTATATTATTACCTCTATATCTGCAAAGCACAAATTGACAGATTATTATAAGCGGTAATGCATATAGATCCCAGAACCTCGGGTTAATAGGACCACAGAAACTATGTAATTCCTCCCATATCTGGAGATCAGCAGAATGAGTTTAATTCCACTTCCTCCAGACAGCCTTTAAAATACTTTGAGGTAATTATCATGTTCCTTGGGGACCACGCAGAGAAGGGAATCTAGGATGGCAAAGGGTCTTAATTTTGTATCTCACAATGACAAGTAAATGAAAGTGGGGCTGTTATACACAGAGAAAAAGAGAAGCTTTTGAGGGAATATGATAATTGATGTTGTCCAATGTGACAAAAGCCCAGGTAAATTTCAGAGCAAGTGTCTTTGTCTAAAAAATGGCTAGTGGCTAAAACCTCTAAGAAAGTTTGAATACAAGAGCTTTACCATAAGTGAGAAGGTTCCCTAGGCAAATCTGAAATACTTGATGGCACATCAGAGGAACTGAGATAAAAAGGAACATGTAAACATAGACAGTGTGGAGTTAGTAAGACCTGGACAGGAGATCAGCCAAATGCCATCACGCATCACAAAGGTTGCTCCAAGTGGAACAAAGCCTCAATTGAATGAATATAAAACAATCCCTAAGAGGTTACAATAGACTGACTGTTCAGATAAGTTCTGAATTAAGCATAGTTGGTCCTTGCCTGGCCCAAAGGCAGTATATGCATAAGAGCAAAGTCCTTTAATAGACTGTGAGCTACTTGAGGAAGGGGTCTAACTCAATTGTGAATACCTTCCTGTCCCTCTGGTGACTATAATAGTATCTTTTATATAGTTCAATGATTACTTGTTGAATGAATAAATAGATGGAAAGACAAATGAACTAATGATTCACCAAGAGAAAGGCCCTAGGATCAGGAAAAAAAAAAGATTTTATTGGTGTGCCCTTGGCAAAGTTCCTCCTTTTATCTAATATAAAATATTATTCTGTCATGTTTTAGAATTAATTGAACTATTTTGAGTTTCAAAGATATTTAAACCATAGATCTGTAAGGAGCCTTGGAAATAATTCAATTTAGCCTTTTATTTTTATAGGTAAAGAAATTGAGGCCCAAAGGGGAAAGTGGCTAGTTACTTGGGTCTACTTGATATGTTTAGGAAATACCTGTCTGATAATATTACTCCACTGATCCTTTTTTTACAAAAATGGGAAAGAATTGTTGCCTTCTCTCTTTCCACCTTCAACTTTAGAATTGATGATATACACACTAAGAAATCTGATGTCACTAAGTGTATACCTGACTTTAGGATTTTGCTATATAAAAAATATATATTTCTATATCCCTGCTTCAAATGTTTTATTGTGTAAACTGTTAAAAGACAGGTACCACGGTTGCTTAATTAGCTTTATCTGTCACATAGACAATTTTCCATGTGTGGAATGCTTTTTATGATCATGGGATTGAAGCAGAATATATAAAATTACCAGCATTTTGAAATCATCTAATACAATCCACTCATTTTACAGATAAAGAGAATGAAGCCAAGAGAATGACTTGCCTGTGGTCACGCAGTCAGCAGCAGGCTTGGTAATTGAACCTAGATCCTCTGACTATAAAGGCAAAGTTCTATCTGTTGTATCAAACTGACTCCTATGTGAGAATATCTTCAGTAAAGTTTTATTCTTCAACCAAGTCTAAATCTATGTTCATTTATGCTGAGGTAGAAGTGACCTAGGATTCTTGGAGAGTATGCCAGTGGAGTGCAAATCTTAGCAAGTGCACAAAGCTCTGAGAACGAATTATTTATTGTTTATCAGAAGGCCAACTCCAGTTTAGATAAGAAAGACTCATCACCAGAAGACTAGTCATGAGGTGGTTATTGTTGTTAGGTGACAACTTCTGGAGACTCTCCAGTAAGGTATGGAGGACTGCAATCTATCTGATGGAGGGAAAATCACTCTGATAAATCATCGACTTTGAAATTGTTGTTCAGTTGTTTAAGTTGTTTCCAACTCTTCATGGCCCCATTTGTAGTTTGCCTGGAAAAAATACTGGAGTGATTTGCCATTTCCTCTTCCAGTTCATTTGAGAGATGAGGAAACTGAGGCAAAGGGGGTTAAGTGACTCACCCAGGGTCATATTCCTAAAAGGTATCTGAGACTGTATTTGAACTCACAAAGATAAGTTTTCCTGATTCCATGCCCAGCACTGTTCTCCATTGCACCACTTAGTTGCTTGACCTTTTGAAGTACTGAGGCATGAACTAAGCAAGATAAAGCAACAAATGGTTTTGCAGAGAGATGTTGTGCCATCATGGAAAGATCATAGTATCATATGGAAGGCATTTTTTTTTACATTAGGAACTCCTGCCAAATATGGCAGCCAGTCATACAACAGTTCAGACTTTAAAATTACTGAATCACTAAGTATGGAATGATGTCGAGGCATGGCAGAATGAACAAAATTGAAAATTCATGTTCTGACTGGCCAAGAGAGCTCCTATGAGGCTTGAAAAACATCTTTTCCTGCAGGCCATTTATGTCCACACCTTTCCAAATGGACAAAACCTGGATTTTAAATTGGTGGATAATGATCCATATCTGACTGGCAATATATGGTGAATATCTTTAAAATTGTTCAAACTAATCATTTTCATTCAATAGAGAGGGAGGTAGAGAAAAAGAAGAGGAGATTAAAATGACAAGGCAAAAGAGAAAAATGATTGCCGTGATTCTGAAGGACTGAGGTAGACTATCTGGAGACACTTATTGAAACTGGGAGATAGGCCATCAAAATTTAAACAAAAAAAGCAAGGAGCAGGTCATCACAACATCAAAGACAGGCTTCCATGAATTAGAACTAGAAGCAATGTCAAGGCAAGGACACATCTGATTCCTAGAAATGGTGATAGGCACAGATGCTAGAGGAGATAGGGACTTCAAGGCCAAATGTTTGAGCTTTGAGAATGAAGTTATTCTGAGTGAAAGCTGTATCAGAAACATGAAAGAGATATTTCTTTCAGAAACAGAAATATCAGTTATTTAATGAATCAAGAATGAACTTAGCTCACCACTGAAGACCTTTTCTTAAAAATTTCCCTCTGAAAATGAGGACATAGCAACTGGCAATGGACCTTCATTTCTGGGTGGCTCAAAATTTTGAAACAATGAGGAAAAATATGGTTGGGATCCTTCACTGAAATAATACCCTTAAGAACTGTCTGACCAGCCTATTCAAATCTTTTGAAAGACTCTTGTTTTCTGAATAGGGTTTGAGTATTCCTGGTGGATTCTGTCCTATAATTTGTAAACTGAAAACATTATGTCTTACCCCCTCTCACCAAAGCATAAAAAGCTGTTGTTTGTTCAAGATTGGGTTTTAAAATAATTTTTCAACTCTTCTACTACTTGAGCCCACTTAAAACAAATCTCTGATGGAGAACCATTCATTAATACCAGAGCGTTGTGCTAGACAAAGAATTAGAGAATCTGTAATATAGGGAGTAATCCCACACTGGCAGGGAGATGTACTAGATAACCTAATAGGTCTTTTCCATCTCTAATTTCTATGATTCTATGAAAATCAGCACCCACTATAAGAAACAGATGTTGGTTGAGTAGACAATGGAGGCATGGATTCATCTTCCTCCATCATCCCCTTTCAGCGATATAGGTTGCCACCTCTTTTTTTCCCCCCTCCTCTACTCTGTGGCAGCTGATGAGATATTTATAGCCCCTTTCCTCAGCCTGCCAATTATAATTATCAATATCTCGACTGATAAAAAAGAAGCAAAATCGGAGTTCTGCACAGTATGTGATAAGCCAAGTTTGGGGGGTTGAAAATGAAAGAAGTTTCTTGTAATTAGGGACAATAGAGAGGTGCACCCAGAAACAGAGCTGCCATTTAGATCGCGCTCATTTGGTGGCAGTGGAGACATATGGCCTCCCTTTATGCACCTTCACATTAAAACCAAAAGGTTGAAATGTTCATGTTGATCAGCCACTCCTTGAATAGACATCCCTTTCGGTACTGTATGGGGCGAGAGACTTGCTTTAAATATAATAAATAAAAGTGAAATCTTACACAAGGCAGAACAGCTTAGTAATTGCTGTTTTGGAGCTCACGTCTCTGCAGTTATTTAGCTCAGCATTTCATCTCCAGCTGCAGCACAATTTTTGCCAAATATAGATAAATGAAGTTAAAGTTATTGGCAACCACTCGTTCTGTGTCCCTGTTTTGAGTTTATAGATTTCATAGGAATGACATTACTTTATTTCAGCACAGGCAATTGTTCTTTGGGAAGGAGAACTTTTTTCAGAGGTACAGTATGGATGGCATTTCAGCTGGAAACTTTATCAGAGAGACATATGGATAGTTGGAGTGAGTTCTATGTTTGAGCCATAGACCAGTTAAAATTTGGAGGTGGAGGGAGGACAGACTGAACCCAACTCAATATATTTTAGGCATTCCTAAATCCTAAAGAAACTTCAATATAGTAGCAGCAGACAATTTCTTTCAGTATGGAATGTTTAATGACTTAAACACTAATTCGATTACCAATAGCATTTGTGCAAATAGAATCCTTGGATTATAGAACTGGAAGAGACCGTGCAAGTTATCTAATGCAACTCCAAACCATCATTTCAATACTCTCCACAACATCTCTAAAATTTATCCCCCCTTTTTCATGTCTAATGATAAAAATCTCAAGTTATCTCTTGAAGCAGACCATTTTGGTTTAGGGTGGTTCTAATAACTAGAAATTTTCCCTTCTCCCCCTTTTATTGTTTGTCTTGTCTGCTTACTTACTTTACTTCTTTACTCCTGGCCTCTAGGTCCAAGAAAACAAGTCGAATCCTTCATCCACATGATGATTACTCAAATATTTTAGGCTAGTAATCATGTTATATCCAGAGTCTTGGTTTCTCTAAGATAAATGTTCTCACCCCTCTATGGTTTATCTAGTCTCTTCACAATTCTGTACGCCCTCCTCTGTCTTCACTTCACTTTGTCAATACCCTTCAAAAAATGTTGTGGCCCAGCTGGGCCTTGGATAGACAGATAGAGATTCTTGGATAGAGAGATAGATAGACAGATAGAAATAATTATTATGTGCTCAGAACCATGCTAAAAGTTGGGGATACATATAAAAGGAAACAAGATAGTCTTTGCCCTGAAAAGAGCTTTCTAATGAGCAAAGACAACCAGAAAAGGGGTGCTCTAAAACAAAGTTAGGGCATTGAGAGGACATTTCTGGAAGTGATGTAATAGCTTGGTTCCCAATTAGATAAGGTGAGAGATTTACTTCTCAGAGCCTGGGGGGAAGGGAGGGGGAAGACAGGAGAGTAGTCCTAGTTGCGCTGTATCTTATTGACATCTCTCACAAAATGTAATGCTCCGAAATCCCTTCACTCTAAAGACTGCAGTCCTTTGTTTCTAGCCTTCAGTCTCTAATAAACTTCTCAGCATCATAAGAATATCTGGCCAGAACCATTATCATAGAATTTAGATTTGGAAGGGGTTGAAGGCATCTACCTTCCATCCATAGTTCAACCTCCCATTCATTACAGAGATCCCTTCTATATCTTCCCTAATATGTGCTCATCTAGAGTTAAGAAACCTGATGAAGTCCATTTTTCTTAGACATTTCTGAAAATATAAGGACCTCAGTTTGCAGAAAGAAGTCATTAGTTAGAATGTGCTGGTGATCTTTACCTAATGGACATTGTTCTGTTTCTGAAAAAATACAAAATAGATCATGACTGATTACTATAATGCTTTCTGAATAATCTGCCCCCAAACAAAAAGTTCCCCTCCCTTCTCTTCTGCTTTCTACTTCAAACTTTTCTACAAAAAAAAAGAAAAGAGAAAGTTCTATAGCAATGGTAATTTTATTTTTCTGCATGGCATATGACATAATGAATCTTCAGATACTTTCAAATAGGACTGTTTGAGGTTTCTACAACTCAAAGATACATAAGATCATAGGTTTAGAGTTACAAAGCAATGGAGATCACATGTTAAACAACTTAATTTTAGAGAGGAGAAAACTAAACCTGTGAAACATCAGTGATTTCTCCAAAATTGCAGAACCAGCCAAATGAAGCAGGTTTTAAAGAGAGATCTTGTCCTCCCAGAACCCCCAATCTTTCCACTGTACCATGCTCATAAGATTGAGATTCAGGATAGACCCTTGGGGCGGTCTATTCTAATGAAATGGAGTTTCTTGAATGAGAGAGAATTAACTTTCTTAAGATCACATAGGTATGGGGCAACTAGATGGGCCTTTGTATAGAGCACCAGGCCTGAAATAGGGAGGATCTGGGTTCAAACCTGGCCTCAGACACTCCTTAGATGTGTGATTCTGGGCAACTCATCCATTTGCCTAGTTCTTGTTCTTCTATCTTAGAACTGTTACTAAGGCAAAGTGTTGAAAAAAAAAATCACCTAGGTGGTCAGGATCTGAAGCATGACTTGAACTCAGTCTTGTGAATTAAATATTCACCCAGTTTATTACTCTGAGAGATAAAATCTACTAGAGCCAAAAAATGGATTAAAAAAAAAGTTTAGAAAACAAGCAATCTGAAAAAAGGTGAAGAGAATTAAAATGTTTTTCCTTGCAAGAAAAGATGTCTGGGAGATAACAGAGAGCTTCTGGCAGATGAAGATACTTGCTTTCCATTTCATCTGTTTGTTCTATTCACATCAATAGAACAGTTCTGCCACATCTGAGGAGAGGGCAGGTTTTTTTTTTCAATTATTTAACATTATCTAGCACCTACTATCTAAGGTATATAGATATCTTTTGCATTGTCAGGGTCTCACCTTATTTCAATTTGGACAAAGTTGAGATTCCAGGACTATAACGAGCAGCTAGTGCCTCTCTCTGTTTGGTCCATTTGGCTATCTATCCTTTACCACTAACCATAAAGACATCCCCACACCAGCCTTCCTCACTCTGCTCCAATTTTCATTCCTGTTTCCCTTCAGTCGAGGGAAGGAATCAACTCTTTCAGTCTTTTCTCCATTTTAGGGAAGGACTAAAGTAAAGTATCTGAAGACACTTATTGAATTCAGTCATTTTTAACTCTGAAGGAAGGTTTTTGGGAAGAACAAATCTGTAGAATGTTCTTTTTTAAGTGGAGGAGAAGAGGACTTCTTAATAGTAAATGACATTTTCTCTCTATTTAGGGTTTACAAAGCACCTCCCTCACCAAAGCTCTGTTTCTGCAAGCAGCTCCACGATTACTATTCAAATACAAAAGAGGAAGCTGAGTTTGGTGGAAATGAAGTGAATTAGGAAGGTCACTGAACCAGTAATTATAGATCCAGGATTCAAATCTATGTCATACCTTAGCCTGGGGCCAGAACTTTTCCCACAATATCATGCTGCTTGCTTTATTTATGGAGTTAGAAAATTAGACCAGGAAACTTTTTGTTTCTGAACTTATGCTCTTATAGTGAGGACAAAGACCCATTGTTCTGAAACTCTCAGTGTGACTATAGAGCCAGAGGGCTCCTGTTCAAATTCTGCCTCTGAAACTTCCTAACTGGGTGACATGGCACAAGTTCTTAACCTTCCCTTGGCCCTGCTTTCTTCAGTCCTAAGCTGAGGGGATTGGACTTGAAGGCCCCCTGAAGTCCCCTCTACTTCTACTCAATTATTCTATCATCTAAATATGATAAAATGGGTTTCAAACATAATGAAAACAAGTCAGATGGGATGCAAAAATAGTTTCCAGAGAGAAGAGATATCATATTTCTGTTTTCTAGTAGCTTCAAGAATAGATTACATTTCATTTGTCCAGATGATAGTCTTGTCACTTTCAGCATCATCATTTTATGATTCTATGTCTCTGGCATCCTAATGGACAGTTGGGTGTTTACATTCATTATGTATGAGGGAAAAGGGCAAAGATCCCAGAAGGACACAGAAATAAGCAAACAATTTTGCTGATGCCAGTTACTGGGTGGCACAGAATTAAGATCCCAACTGGTCTATGTCTGTGGACAAGGGCACACAGAAGGGGAGCGAAGACTTTGGCTCAAAGGCTTTAATATTGACTACTTATCTTACTTTGGCCTTTTCTGGATCTCAAATTACCTCTTCCTTAAAGTGAAAAGGTTAACCTACCTGATCTTCAAGGCCCCTTTTGGCTGTAAATTGTATGGCTGAAGCCAGAATCGTACCCCAAGTACTCCAGAAAATCTGGACCTAGCTATATTACTTCAGGGAATCACAGAATCATCCATGAATCCTCAACTTTCATGAGGTCAATAGAGAGCCTTCCTGTGTTGTAAGATTTTTGCCTCTTAGCCCTAAAGGAAATAAATTTCCTTTTAAGATAAAAGTTACTTTGTTTTGGGTCCACTGTGAATGTGTCCCTTTTCCTGGAGTTTGGAGTCCATCATGTGCTATTAGCTCCCTCTTCCTTTAGCCTATGAACCTTTTTATTTTCATCTTTCTGTTTCTTCCCTTTTTGCTTAGATGCTGAGATTGACTCCAGGGGATACCACATAGGATAGAAAAGAGATTCAGTACTCATATCTATGTTGTAATTTTCCATGAATCTCTGGGGATAACTGAGGTTATAATCTGACTATTCTCTTTGTTAGAACGTCAGTAGGCCTGATGCTGACCTCTTCAGGCAAACACAGCTTAGATGAAATTCCAAACTCCTCATAGCTCTATTTTGGGAATTAAGCAGAAGAGGAAATTTTGTCAGTCAGCAACAACCAAAGTTCATGGCCAAATAGTGCTATGTTTTCATTACTTTGGAAGGATTTTTTTTTGTTAGAAAACATAAAGTAGAGGGAACTTCTACCAATAAGACCCTCCTCTTAACTTATAATGCTGGTTAACGTATTGATTGAAAAAGTTGCAGCCCCAAATAATGTTAGTCTGCCCTATACAAAGGTAATTGTGTTTAGCAATTTATCCAGTACAGTTTAAAATTCTCATAGGCCAACATTATCTGTTTAATTCATGTTCCTGGTAAGGAAGAAAGACACAAAGCTAACTGAATTTTCAGACAGTGAATGATTTTTAGATTACAATTTATGCTAAATGGTAAAGGAGAGGATACATTTATAGCCAGTCAACTCTCTAACTTAAAGAGAAGTTAGATATGTGCTATATTAGAGTCCTGAATTTTTTGTGGGATGGGGGTTTTGTCAGTAGTATTCTTGGCATCAAATTAAGTGCTCCTTTTATATCACATTCCTATTTACTGGTAGAACAAACAAGCAAACAAAAGTAGTATAATTAATCTTAGCAGGATTTGAAAAATAAAAAGCAACATTATCACTTCTAGAATGTTAGAATTCTTGGTGAAACTCCCTCTGCCAGACTCTACCATGGTAGAAAAGTAGTTTGTTAGCATTTTTTACACTTGGTTGCCTATAATTCCAAGAGGTTAATGCTTACATATACCTAGTATCTGTGGGAAGTACATCTTGAATCCAAGACTTCTCAGGTCATGGTAGGGCCATTTCTTAGATGTCCTGATGCCTTTCACTTTTCAATAATATAGTAACTATATATTCTACAATATTGTTTCAAGAAGTTATGGAGCTAGGTGGCAAAGAGGATAGAGGGCCAGGCCTGAAGTCAGAAAGTATCGTCTTCCTGAGTTTAAAACTGCCTTCGGACACTTACTAACTTGGTGACCCTGGGCAAGTCATTTAACTTTGTTGCTTTCCTCCTCTGTAAAATGAGCTGGAGAAGGAAATGGTAAACCACTCTAGTATCATTGCCAAGAAATTCCCAAATGGGATCTTGAAGAATCAGACATGACTGAATATATCTAAGCAAAAATAGAATTGAGAAGTAGTATAGTATAATGAATAGAACATCAGTCTTTGAATCAGAAAGACCTGTGTTTAGGTCAAGCTTCTGCCATATATTGATTATGGGATGTAGGGCAAGTCACTTTAAGTGATCCAGGGGAACTTTTAAGACCCTAAATTGCAGAACATTTGGAATCATTGCTAGATGAGGGAGTTTTCTTACTGGGAGTTCACTGTACAATGATATCACAGGTTTGGACAAAACAATTTTTTTTAATATCTGTATTGATGGACAATTTCCAAGTTAGAACCTTCATTGAATGATTCAGTGTGCTAATGGTTTGGTAATTATTAGACTATTCAAAAGCACTGAAATAGGGCTCTAGAGATGGAAGGAATCTTAGAGGTCATCTAATTCAACCCCCTCATCTTACAGATGAGGAAAATGAGTCACAGAAATATTAAGTGGCTTATTTACCATTACACAGGTAAATAAATAACAAAAACCAGAATTAAAACCCACATCTTCTGACTTTCAAGTCAGGGGGCCATACTCTATATTCTGTTTCCTTGAGTCTTTCTTATAGGCCTTATTCCCAAAACATTTGGTTTTTTGGGTTTTTTTTTTTGAAGGAAGTGATCAGGAATTTAAATGTGCCAGATTGGCCAGGGATAGGGAACCCATTTTAGGAATGACATAATCCTAACTATAGAGGATGAGTAATGGTCCCTCTTGAGCATAAGAGAGCAAACTCCATTCTTAGTTCTTTGGCTTTAAATTGACAACCTCCGCATATACTACTACTATTACTACTAAAATACTATAGCACTACTCCTACTAGTGCCAACATCAGCTAACATTTATATAATATGTTCTATGTGCCAGGTACATTGCTAAGCAACTTATGATTATTCCATTTGATTCTCAAAACAACCTTGGGAAATAGCTGCTATTATTATCCCCATATTATGAATGAAGAAACTGAGGCAAACAGAGCTTCAATGACTTGTCCACGGTCACCTAAGTACTGCCTGAAGTCAGATCTGAACTCAGGTCTGACTTCAGGTGCAATGCTCTATCCATTGTGCCACATTAGTTGTTTCTTGGAGTTTTCTAATCAGAGGTCAACAATCTGTAATTGATAAACATTTTTTTCATGTCCATCTTTGCTTCATTATGCTGCTTTCTGGAAGCAACAGCTCTTTGATGGCAGAAGAAACATTTCACTTGGAGTCAGAAGCCCTGGAGTCAAATCCCAGCTCTACCACTTGACCTTGGCCAAATTTCATCACCTAGACTCTAAAGAGGTTAAACTAAAAGATCTTTTAGCTTCTTTTCAGCCACAATTTCTATGACTGTGCAAGCCAATAAAAATGAACTTGATAAAATTAGAAATAGAACCTTCTGAAATAGTCACAGTTCAGTCCAGTTAGACAATGAAGGGAAACATCATTTGATAGAATGATTGGTCAGTAAAAGGATGATCCATTAGAAATCCTGTCCTTTCCTTGCCATTTACTTCTTCATAATTTGAACTCTACTAATACAAATATTAAAACAAAAAGTGTGCATAGAGTAGGGGAAAAAAAGGAGAATAATATAGATAATACTGACCAGGGAGAAAAAAAATCATTTTTGCCACAAACACTTCTTGTCTGAATTATCCAGACAATTGTTTTAATTCTGTACTTTGTTTCACGTAATTTTTATGGTAAAAACAATTCGGCCGAATTCTAGATTTTCCATACTAACTGGTAAGTGACCTTTCCAACATTCTAGTAAATCTAGTGGCTGTGGTTCCCCATTTCCTCCAAAAGGATCAACAAAAGTTGTTTCAGACTGGCCTGCATTACCAAATGTAGGAGGAAAAAAAAACCACATGATTATTTTGGATTTACCAGTTTGTATTCCTCTTTTGTCCTTCAGTTTTCTCCACGTATCTCACCCCACCATCTCCTGCCTGTACTTCTCTCTCTGCCTTTGAAAGATTTAACAACAAAAATATGTGCTCTTCTTCTCTCCCCCCCACCCAGCAACCATACTCTGAAAGGGGAGAGAGGAGTGGAAAGCAAAGAGGTAAAGATGCTCGAAGTACCTCCTCCCCTCCATCCATTTGGTAAATAAGTTTAACAACCTCAATATATGAAAATCTTAAAACATTGACACATCTTGAGGCCATAAATATTTACTGTTCCTTTAAAATGGAGAATAAAAAAAGGTCAGACTCTATACCAAATAAGGAACTCCCAAGAACACACACACGCACAAACACACACACACACACACACACACACACACACGATTACCCCCCCCCACACACACACACACACTTTTTTTTATTAGAAAACACTTGAAACTTATCATGTGCAGCAGATGGGAGTAGAAAATGCAGCTTGAAGACAGTTATATAAATATATCCTTGATGTCTGTTTTGCTTTTCAATTTGCAGTGAAAAGTACAAAGGTAGAGGGGAGCGCCAGTCAGGGCTGCTCTCTGTCTCTTGATATCCATTCCAGATGTTGGCTAGACTTTGTGGAGCCAGGCTTATGGCATTGGGGCTGGAGCTCGTCGTCTTTTCCTCCAGGTGTGATGCTTCATGCTGATTCCCCACCATGCTAGCCTGCCTTATCCAAACATACTAAGCTCGGTGACAGGCCTCCACCACCTTTTCTGACCCAAATTTACCTCCTCCTCACTTCTTGCTGTCTGATGGGGGCCGAAGACAGGTCCACTTGTCCCTGCCCATCACACCGTCACTTCAAAAAGCAAGATCCCTGAAAGAACTTTTTTTTTTCCAAGTTTCGATGTTTTTTCTTCAATAATTTTTGCCAGTTAGTGGCTCCTTCTGAATATTTCTTTTTGTGTTTTGAGAGCGTCTGGAGGTACTATTTGACACCAAGTGTGTCTGCCAAGCCTCTAATGGTAGTTCTCTGTTTGTACATGCTCGTAAAGGATTTTACACTGTAATATTTTAACTCCCTGATTAAACATTGCTAAGCACAGAAGTATATCATAAATCTTACAGGCGCCAACTTCATTTATCTGAATGTTAGTTACTGTCTAGTGTGGGTAAACAAATTACAGCAGCATTTATTACAATATATGAGACCACAGCGTAGCCCCATTAATATCCAGTACCCCCTCAGAAAGAGGCCTTCTGCTGGAAGTGTGAAGTCCACCTTCCCCTTTTCTGAACAATTCAGAACAAGTCCTGAAAAGGCAAAGAGTACTGGGGACAAAGTACACAGCATTTTAAAGATGGCGATGGTGGTGGTGAAAGTGGTATGTTTTCTGGCATAACAAGGAAGAGATATCAATCACATTCTAGTACTACTAATTGAGGTCATAAGATGGTAGGTGCTACACTATTATTGGGAGGGAATGGAATAGAGAAAAGGCCTACAGTAAGCTTTGGAAGTTGAGGGGCTTGGTTTGAATCTAGGCACTACCACTAATTGCGTGACCTTCAGCAAAATATTTACCTTATCTGGGCCTTAGTTTCTTCATTTGCACAATGATAGGGTTGGACTAGATCTCTGAAGAGTCTTCCAATTCTAGATCCTATGATACTGTGTAGGAAGTCTTTTAATTAAAAAAAAACACACTCAAAAAGCTAGTAAAGACATAAAAATTCCAGGGAACTAAAGAGGGAAAGATTAAGGATTTCTAAGAGTTAGATGGAGAAATGCAGGCTGCATTAGAATTTAGCTATAGAGATTCCCCTTTTCAATAAATGTATTAAAAAAACAGAAAAGGATATCCATAGTAACTAACATCTAGGTAGGATTCTGAATAAATAGGACTGTATGTCAGGAAGACCTGAATGGATGGGAATATTCCTTTCACTGATTTTGATCACACCTTGACAGATGGTTTCCTAAGATACTGTGGCCAAAAGATTCATCACCTAGTGGCTAGCCTTCTGGTGAAGAGCCTCTTCAAGACAAACCAGGCTGATCCTTGGATAACAGATGAATAGTCCATTGCTGAGTCTATTCTGGACATCTTTCTAAGCTTCCTAGGATCATCTAGAGCTTGTATTTAACCATCAACATTATTAAGAATTTAGAATCAACTTCATGGCATGGTGAGTTTTTGGGAAAAAATTAGATGGATAACTAGGAGGTAGCAAATCTTAGAAAATTATCTTCCTTTTCATATTGTATCTCAATAAGTCACTGAAGGCCTAATACATTTTGGGATCTAGGAAAAGACTGTTTACAATGAAGATAGCCTAGGTTCATCTTCATGCTGTAGTTTTGGAGCTATCAAATTCAGTGTTCATCATTTATTATATTTTAGTACTTTAAGGATCTGTTATTTAGCCAAGGTGGGTATATCATCACTCCTAGACATAATTCTTCAGTGCCTTAGAAAATGGTTTTGTGAATTGATTTAGCCAAGAAAAGTCATCACCTGGGGGCATCCTAGTGACCAATCTTCCTTTACTTAGCTAGATTGATCACTGAACAGCAGACATACCGTCAGAACTTATGGTCCACTGACATTATATACTTTTTTCCCCTAGGGTGGAGTTATCTATTGAAATTAAAAAAATCTGGGTATAGGTTCCAGGACAGAATTTTAGAAAAGCCCCCATGAAGCATCAGTACTTGTAGTCATTAAACATAAACATTGTTTTTTTTTTTTATCAGATGCTCATAACATTTTCAAATGTTGAAGGGAAGTGTAGCTCAAGCTCTGGCATTGACTAAGTCATCCACTGTCTGAGTCAGAGCAGTAGTATTTCTTCATAGAAAATGTCATACCCACTGCTCAGTTGGAAGCAAGGGTAACTAGTCTAGAGAAGGGAAAGAAAGAAAACCATGGTAGTGATCTTTAGGTTATGATGAACAGTAACCAATGTTAGAATTTGGGGCAGGCTGGCATGGTACATTGCCCCTTTGGTACTCTTTTGGGGCCTTACTAATCCTTGTTTTAGGGTTTCAATAAAAGGCAGAACTTGCCACATTTTTCTTTCAGTGAATTTTTAATGTTCCATTTGTCTCCTGCTTTTTGGAAAATACAGTAAAAATATGGGTTTTTGTAAAGGTACTTAGAATTCCCATGTCCTATACCTTTAGGACTGAAACTTCAAATGGGACCATAAAAATCACCTGGTTTAACTGTTTCATATTATAGATGAGGAAACACTAGCCAAAGTACTAGAAAGGTTGTAGATATCACGGCCACGATGCTAACAATTTCTGATTCCAAAGTCAGGAAAGGGCTTTTCCACTACCCCACACTACTGGCAGTCAAGGACCACTGCTGTTTGCTTCTCTCTTAAGCAGATGGGATCCAAGTTCCCCTGGGAAGTCAGAACCTAACATGCTAGAGAATTTTTGCAGAGCTTCCAAAGTATTTTACATGGGTTAAATTTGGGAAGGTGGAGGGGGTGAGAGAGAAAGGAAAGAAAAAGAACAGGGTTAAAATAACAGAGACAATGTTGGAAAGCAGAAATAACAACCAATCACATTCCATCTTCACTTTTAAAGATGCCAGCACTGTTTGGTTTGCTTCAAGGGAAAGCTGAGAGAACCTGAAATGTCCCTGGCTTGCTGTGAGTTCCCATGGTGCGTTTATTGCTCTAATCTTATATCATAGGGGCAAAATTAAAATAAGACGAAGGGATATTTGGCTCCATAACTCTGAGCAAATGACTTAAAGGTCTTGATAAAAAAAATGAATATTCTGACTTTTAGAAGGCAGGGTGTCATCAGATTCCTGGTTTATATAATATCCGCAGAGAGTATTCAAATACTCTCTAGTCATTCTTTCTCCAAATGCTGGGATCATGCAGTGCTATGTGTGGGAAAAGATTTAACTGAGTTGTTAAATAACTCAAGCCAAGTCTAATCTTTCATTTGTATATGCAATTAGGCCTGAAACAAGCCTTTCTTAGAAGACCAACTGGCCACAGACTTGAATGTGATGAAATCTATTGGTTGAAGCCAGAAGCCAGGCTTCCTTATGGTGGATAGTGCCTTTCTTTTCTTTCATTATTGAGATTGATTCTCAAAGGAGACCAAGATCCACACAATTTCAACTGATGGCTAAGTAGACCACAGCATTTGGTTTATTCATATCATACCCAAGTTGAGAGTACTAAGATGCTCCTAGTTAATGAAGGTAAATACACATGCTGTAGATTATTTTTCAAGAAGAGAGAATTCTTTTTAGACAAAGAAGTGACTGGGAGATTCTGTGTTATAGTGAAAAGAGATCTCCCTCTGGGATCAGGAGGACCTACTTGATCCTTCCTCTGACATTTGCTATCTTTATGACTTATATCATCATTTCACTTCCTCTGATGCTTGATTTCATCTATAAAATGGGGGGATGGTGCATGAACTAGATGGTCTCCAAAGGCCATTTCCACTCTAAATCTATGATCCTAAGATGTTTTCAGTCAATCCCAGAGACTTATGGGGAAAAGATATAATTCTAACTGAAAACATTTTTAATAAGATGTCTAAATTAGTTTAAATTAATTAATCCATTCAAAATTTATTAATACATACTTTGTGAAAGCAATCATTTTAGATACTGGAATTCATTGAAATTTTTCATCTTTGTCATTGATAGAATTACCAAGTCAGATTATGTTTTAAAATTACAGATTCAAGAATTGGAGTGCCTTTTATGTTTTTGGCATTGTGCTAGATTCTTGGACATATATGCAAAGGTGGTCAAAATAAGGGTCCATCCCACAAGAAGTGCTCACTGTTTAGTAGGAGAGAGGATAAACACAAACATTTACATAACTACTATATAAGGTAGAATATGCCAAGTGTTATAAGAATATACTGTGGATTTTGAGTGGCATATTAATTCACTGTATGAGATGGGAGAAATCAGGGAAGATTTATAAAGTAATTAAGATTTGTGTGAACCTTGGAAGATACTTATAATTTAGAAATTTTGAGAAGTGTGTATGATGGTATATTAGGGTCCATGACAACCAACTGGGAAACATCTTAGGAATGGGATTCCATGAGATATATTTAGAGGAAAAGTAGTCAGTGAGTTAAGGGCAGTGTCTATCCCAGGCTTGTGAAGACTTCCCCCGACAGAAGGGGTGGATGAGAACAATTTGTTCCAGTGGCCATGAAGGCAGTAGAAGTCGGTAATGTGGAGCACTTAGAGCTTGGTTAGATGTCAAAGAAACCAAGGTTATCCATTGCATTTACAGCCATCATCAGTCATTTTGACTTTTGTCTTGCCACTGGAATTCAATGCTTGAAGAGAGAGTGAAGTTGATGATTTTGTGCATCTCTTCATATTGTAAATCTGATTTTTGAGAGAGTCAAAAAACATCACCGTGATGTCACTTTAGTCCTTTTTGAACATGAAGGGTAACAACTAACCAACCAACCAACGAACTAAGTAGCATAATTTAGTTGATTTTTAAGGTAGACAAAGGAGGATATTGGGTGACAAGAATGGAAAGAAATTTTGAGAGTGATTTGGAGTTCTGACTTCTTGGCTTTGGAGTTTGGACACAATATAGTTTTAATGGCCAAAATGATGTGACTAGAAAGCTATCCAAGAATTTATAGTTTGCTACTTGATGAATAATGCTGGATCCAATGGCATCCTATGGGAATCAGTACCAACCCTTTTGAAGTTATAAATCAACAACATTATTGCTTGATCTTGCAATGCTGCCTACCTGAAGGTGTGGCCATCTATAGAGTTTATGTTGATTCATATTAGTTTTGTCTGAAAAGTCAGTAATACCATTAGATAAACAGACTTTCTGGTGAAGCAAAAGAGGTTTAGGAAACACAGCAGCTTCTTCGAGTGAAAGAACATCATTCTCCTACAATAGAATATAAGTTCTTAAAGGCAGGCACTATTTTATTTTTGTCCTTTTTATCTTTGGCATCTAACACAAATCCTAGTGTAGAGCAGGTCCTTAATAAAGGCTTTTCAAATATTTTATTCATTTACTGAACTGCTGGACAGAATAACTAGATTCCAGGCCCAAATTTGTCATTTAACTATGTGACCTTAGATAAGTCATTAGACTTTCAGGGTCTTAGTTATTCCCATCTGTTAAATAGGAATAATGGTAAGCATTACAAATCTGCATGGAAGGGAAGTTTTGAACATCAAATTAGATGAAAATTAAATATAATTGCATAAAGGTATGGCTTTTTCCCCTTTTTTCTCCATCTCCATTTATCTCTATATCTCTGTGTCTCTCTCTTGAGCCTGGATCTTTGTACAGCAGGAACTCTTGCTATAAACAACTGCTTTCCAGCACTATAGTTTTGACCTTCTCTCTTTCTGATCTGAGCTAGTAACTCCTCCTTAGGCAGCCTGATGGTTCCTTCCCTCCTAGAGTTTAACATCTTGGTGCTGGACTTAGTGTGGACACATAGCAGGTATTAGACCACTGAATCTCAGATCTGCATGTTTCAAGTAGTCTACTAGCTGCAGCCTCCCCAACAGCAGAAAGAATGGACATGGATCACCCTGTTAGTTTTTGATATTTTAAGTTAAAGGCATGTGCATTCTGAAGAGTGCTTGTAAATTTAAGTGAAGAGATCCTGAATAATTTTACAGCCATTCCTCTTCCTCACCAAATCATAGGATCAAGAACTAGAAAATATTTTTGACTTCGTCTAGTCCATTCCTTCTAATTCTGAACATGAGAAAACTGAGGCCCAGTGAGGGGGGAGTAACTTGTTCAAAGTTACACAAGTTAATATACTATAAGGCCTGAGATTCGTATACACCTTCTCTGAATCAGCTGTAATTAATTTCTTTTTTCTCCTCAGCCTCACTTGTATAATTTCTCTACTGTACTTAATGGTTTTTTTCTCTAGCAATTAAAATAATTCAGTTAAACTACCTCTGTGGTTTTATCTTTATGATGAATGATCAGAATATCACATTTCATTCTTGACACATGAGGTTTTAGATAGTGTGTAAAAAAAACCAAAATTTTGAAGCCACAATTTTAAGGTCAAATTAAATTTTGTGAAGAGGGAAAAAGGTTTGAAAGTTTTTGGTGAATCGTGTCAGAAGGGTTGTACTCAGTGAGACTTATCTGGGCAGGCTCTAGTTGTATATAGCTGTTTCTTCTTCTCATAGCCCAGACTATTGAAACAAGGAGAGAAAAAGAGAAAGAGTGGCAGAGACAGAGACAGAGATAGAAAGAAAGAGATAGAATGATAGAAACACAGAGAGACAGAGAACAGGGAGACACACAGAGGCAGAGACAGAGATACAGAGATGGAGGAGAAAGACAGAAAGACAGAGAAAGTGAGACATATAGAGACACAAAGAGACAGAGAGATGTACAGAGAGAGAGAGAGGCAGAGGTGAACAGGAACAGATAAAGAGCAAAAGGAGATACCCAGATACAGAAGAAGAGATAGACAGAGACAGAAGCAGACAGAGGGAAACACAGTGATAAAGAAATAATCTCATAAATGCCAAATGCAAGAACATACTATACTTGCAGAGGCATAAGAATTCACATTTATGGGATGGGAGAAATCAGGGAAGAATTTATGAAGAAATCAGCATTTGTATTGCACCTGTATATTCAGATATAGAGAAAGATACAGAAATAGACACAGAGATAGAGTACCCAGAGACAGACAAAGGCAGAGATACAAAAATAGGGAGACAGAAACAGAGAGGTAGAGAAAGAAAAAAAGAAAGGAGAGAAATTTTTATTTATAAACTTTATCCCCACTGAGGATAGACAAAAAGGATTTGTGAAAAAAATATGGAAATAGTACCATTAGTTTCCCTCTATTACATTGGAACTTTGTTTGAGGAGGACTTCTTTCTGGGTCTCAAAGTATACATTAATAGGTCAACATGCTCCAGTGTTTCTCTATAAGACAAAGTTTTGATTAGGAAATTCTAGCACCAATACATGAAAGATGAATCTGAAAAATGGGCTCAGTGGAGAATTCATACTACCATTCCTATTGCTTGTATTTCCCTTAGTCCGCTTCTTGAGTAAAACACTCAGATTTATTTGTTAGAGCCTAAATATAATTCCCCACCTGTGTAATGTGGGATGGGGAGGAGGAGCTCCTTGATTTAGGAGATTGTAGCTCTCCTTATGGATATGATGAGCTTCTACTCTGCCCATTCTTGGTGAACCACACTCTCTGGTCCCTTTATAAAGGATACATACAACATACAATGACCAATCAGGAGATGCTGTTCTTACATGATATTTACCAACATGTCAGACCATGTGGCCCACTGGGAGGTATCACAGTACAAGATAAGAGCCATAGGAAGAACCCTAGACTAGTAGATCAAAGTGGAGTGGAGGTGGTAGGCGTCCTTTGGTTATCCCTATTATATACATATATACAACACAAGACAGAATACTGTAGCACAGTGTAGCAATATGATAAAAAAAAATTCCAAAGAAAATAGAACGTACAGGAATTTAGGGGAGATAGCATCATAGACAAGGTATTTTCCTTAGATAAAAGGACTCTAAAAAGGATATAAAATTACAGGGACAGATAGGTGGCTCAGTGGATAGAGAGTCAGACCTAGAGATGGATGGTCCTGGGTTCAAATTTGGCCTCAGACACTTCCTATCTGTGTAATCCTGGGCAAATCGGCCAACTCCAGTTGCCTAGCACTTATTGCTCTTCTGTCTTAGAACTTATACTTAGTTTTGATGCTAAGATGGAATTCTAACTACTAATCTATGCTACCTCTCAAGACATATCATGTTATTAAAAAGTACAATTGAGAATTATAAAACCAAAACTTTTGGAATACGGTTCCATAAGAATTAGCCTTTAAAGTATAAATAGGAAATATAACAATGGAGAGACAGAGAGAATGCATTTCAAAAAGAAGAAACAGACACCTATATCTGTCTATATATCTCTATTTATTTTACTACAGTGAATTTGTTTATTTATGTATTATTATTTATTATTTACAAATGCATTAATTAATTGATTAATTGATTGATTGATTTTTCCCAGAGGAGAGAGATTGTTTGAGAGGGTCATCAAGGTCTCATGACAACTAGCTGGGTTGAGTAGAAAAAGTTTGGTCATTCAATGGGAAAGCTCATGAAATAGTCTAAGATGGTAATAATTTGCCCCATAATTTTCATTTTTCTGGAATAAATGTCCTTAATTCCTTCTACCTGTATTTATGAGAGTTTCTAGATTCTTACTCTTCTGATTGCCCACAATAGAGTTGTATGGAGTTATCTCCTTCTATTCCTTTATGTAATTTGGATCTTGAGAGAGTCTTACCCAAAAAATATCAAGGTAAATAATAAAAGATTTAATGGATTTACACTTCATATGAGAAGAGGTGTCTCAATTCAATTGAATTCACTTCAGTTCATTTCAATGTAATTAACTTGATTCATATTTTAAAGAACTTTGTGAAAGTCACTCTGTTGGGAATACTAATGAAATAAATTATATACATATAATATACTTAAAAAGCATTAAACTCTCTTTCTCTGTTTCTCTTCTCTTTCTTTCTTCCACATCACCTCTCCCTTTTTCCTACCCCCTACAATGACCCTGTACTTTACCAGGAGGAATACAACATACTGTATTCAACAAAAAAATAGTATGTAAGTAATATAATATCGGGAAAGATAAAGCAAAATACTCTTAGAATATTTGAACAAGAGAACTCATTTATTTAGGAGATATCATGGAAGGCTTCATGGAACAGATGATGATAGGGATAAGGCCAGATGATAAAGGTCTTGAAAAATCAAGGAGGGAAGAGAGCATGTTTGAGGCATGAAGGGAAGCCTGTATGAATGCATGGAGATAAAATTCCAGCTTCTGAGGCTAGCTCATCATCACATTTGACTGAAACACTGAGTGAGTAAAAAGTGTGAGAAATAACTTAGCATTTTTTTTTACATAGAGCCCAGTAAAAGAATGGTGTGAGTCACTACTGGTGTCATATTTAAACAATGTTTTGTGTGCTATTGACAAAGGGATGTAAACATTTGACATCTTTATTGCGTGTTAAGTGACTACCCATCTGTTTAAAGGGAAATAATAGTTCATTACTGTGTTAGCTCAGAGATGTAGGATACACAACAAATAGTATAAAGTAGGATCTTGAATTTACATCCTTTTTTGGCTATATTGTTTTAAAAGCCTACTTGAAACATATACATATATATGTATTAAACAAATATCACTTTGGATCTGTACCTAACAAAAGAAATACATTTATTGAAGTCAGAGAGTGCTAGCTGACCACTCGTATGCATGGGCCTGCCTAGGAATGTTGCTTAGAAACACCACGTTATCAAAGAGAACCTAACATCAGGTTGGAGTGGTTCCCAGACAGCCGGTTAGTGAAGATAATTTGCAATGGAAAATTCCTAATATCTGTTCCAACTCTTCTTTCTTTTCTATTTCTTCAAGTCTTCCATGTTTCAGGTGATAATTATAGGGTTGTGGACTTAGTTGATACTCTCTTTCTGAAGATGTAAGAGGATAGAGAAGTCTTAGGAAGAAGGGAATGGCATAGCTTGATAAAGATACAGTGCTTCCTAATGATATTGGCAAGTTGAGAGGAAAAGTAATCATGGAAAAGCTATAAATGTATCTTCCACCTGATTTGGGAGTGTTGATATAAGTCCACAGTCCCTAGATTACAATGTGTTTCATCTTAAGTTTGAAACAATAATAGCTCTTTTTACTGACAAAACTAATCATCATCCAGGTCATCAATTCTCAAAGGATATCGAGATATTTTATAATCCCATCATCTCTGAGTCTCTTATAAACAGAAACTTCAGGCTATTAAAATGCTTTATGAAAATCTAAAGCCAAAATAAGTGGAGATTAGATTCTCTGAGGGGCTCACCATATGGGTAGAAGAGACCCACCTGTTTTCCATGGAGGAAATGCTGTGCCTGCTGGGAGCTGTCCACAGCTGAAGCTCATTTGGAAGAATAGGAGTGGGGTTAGCATCACCTGCCCTGTCTCAAAAGCATGAAGATATGCTCACCTCATTGAAAGTGACAAATTGTGTGTGAACTCTCCTTGCTCAAGCTCAGCTTGTATTGGACACCTGCTTTCTTTGAGCTCAAGCCTCACCTCTGATTATATTCTGTTTCTTGAATTGCCTCTTACCTAACATACCCTGTTCATCCCCCTGGACATTCCTTTTGTTAAAAGTCTCTGTTTGCCTGGGACTTCATGCTTGCTACTCCTGTAATGACACTATTGCTTCAGATTATCTATTTTTTGTTTCTAGTCCCTCACAAACTGATTCTTTATGATTATACATTTTGAACCCTCCTCAAATTACCCGGTCCTTACTGTACCTTGATATTTCCTCTATCACTGTGGGAGACTGTTAACCATAACCCCTTCTAGGCCTCACTCCAGGTTGATCTAGGATAAATTTTAGAGTTATATAAGAATCAAAATTCTTAGTTTAAATTCATCAAACATTTATTAAGTGCCTACTCTGTGAAATGGACTAATGGAGCCAGAATGAATTCAAAGATTCATTCCTTCATGAATCCATTCCTCTGTGTGTATTCTTCCTTTTGCTTTTTAGTCTTCTTGAACTTCTCTCACAAGATTCCAAATAAGAGACTTTGTTTCCAATTACTTCCCCATTTTAATTTTTTATTCCTTTTTTTTAATTTAATGGGGGTACATAGAGGTCCTCTTACCACAGAGATGTGTAGGGATTAACCAGTCCACAGTGACAGGAAGGAGGAACCATAGAGAAAGGAAATGAGGGAGGAAAAGAAAAAAGGGGGGACAGTGTCAGTTGGTGGCGTGGGGGAGGTGTGACAGGGCTGGCCATTGCTGGAAAATTGGCTGCTGGGAATGTGTGAGTTGGTGGTTGGTGTTTAGTTGCTGGAATATAAAGGTGGGCCTGAGCTTACTTGAGAGGGCTTTTTGGCTTTAGCCTTTAGAGAAGGTTTTGGGCTTTTTGAACTTTTTGAGAGGTGCCTAAACTTCTTTGACAGACCTAATTGGGGTTGGATTAAACACTGATTGGGTTAATTTTGATAGGACTGCATTGGGTTGAAACTTTGTGGGGTGGTTATTATTAGCGGTAATTATAGGCAGTTATAGGTAGATATGGGCAGTTTTAGATAATAATTATAGGTAGTTATAGGATAACTTGTATAATAGGAAATTTTCTTTCTCTACCTCTTTTTTATATTTCTCTCCTTTCCTATATTTGTTTTATTATATTCTTTTACTATCTATTTTAATTAAAGTAAATTGTTAATTGTTAAAATCTGCTAGTTGTTTTCTTTCCTCTGGATTAAAGGGATAATATTAATTTACAACTCTACTACATTCTCATTAAAATTTAAATTATTAAAAGCTACTCTCTTATTTTGTCAAAACCCCTTATATCACAAATAAAAATTCTTCTGGTCTTATGAATGATTCTATTTAGTAATTTTTTCCTTCCTTAGAAGCACATTTGCTAGTACTCTCAAGGAAAAAAAATCAATAACTTTGAAAATTCTGAAATAATATATTCTACATTACCTTAAGAGCACAGAAAGATGAAAAAAATGTTTCCAAACAATTTTATTCATATTTTATGATCACAATTTATCCACAAATGTCCTACTCAAATTCCTTTTGAGATATGGAAGTAAATCTGGGTTCTTAGAAGTTATGCTGACAGATTATAACCTATGGCACATTTTACCAAGGTATAAAGGTTTCCCATATGGTCTTAGTAAAGGAGTCTATGTCTATTTGTCTAAAAAGCAACTCAACTAAATTAGTGAAGCTCATTATCAGGAAGCTAATTGTGTCAACCATAGATATTCAAGGGGAGAGTCTTCTGTAAGTGAAGAGGAATAGTTTTGATTTGTCTTGATTGGCTACCTCATTAAAAAAATCAAAGGTCTTTGAGGTAGAGAAGTATGATAGTTTCCTAAACAAATAATAGATAAAACATGAAATGGAACTAAACTTCACATAATTCACTGCATTTTGGCCTTGCTCATAGCTAAAAGGAATAAATGAGGAAAGGATAATAAAAATACTTTGTAGCAAGATCAAAAGGAGAAAAGTATTTATTAAAAGATTCATTTCTCATTCTTTATGTTTGATTTTAGCATCAAAGTTGATATGCAAAGTATAGTATAAAAACAAAACAAAACAAAAACAAAAAAGTATAGTATCAAAAAGTAACTCTTGACAAATTCATCAATGCATACCAATTGTTTATGGCCTGCTGACCATGGGAAAATAAGAGCACCAACAACTGGTTTTACTGGAAGTTATATCAGCTAAAAGAGAAGTTTTGTTATCTAGTATGCCTCCTATAGTAACCTTCCTTATTCCTTCCATATTAAGGCAAATGTTAAAATAATCACAAGATTATCAAAAATATTTATTCTGATGTCATTTAGAGTGACAAGAGTCTTTAGAGGATCTTTATTTCTATTAACACTCCCATTTTACAGATGAGGAAACTAAAGTCCAGAGAGTTTAAGAGCCTTGCTGCTTCACTCATGTTCAGGCATGGGACCATGCAGAAGATGAAATAATTGTTTTTTTTTAAATCCATAAATTTGACTAATCTTAATTTTAATTTGGGTTTCTACCCATATTGC
Source organism: Gracilinanus agilis (assembly GCF_016433145.1). Taxonomy (NCBI): domain Eukaryota; kingdom Metazoa; phylum Chordata; class Mammalia; order Didelphimorphia; family Didelphidae; genus Gracilinanus; species Gracilinanus agilis. The sequence goes on along the minus strand of NC_058131.1, from coordinate 209,257,910 downwards.
TCTTCAAACAATTACCTCCTTTTCTAATTTGCTTTCAGGTTGAATCAATTAGTTGCTTACATTTACAAAAATTCTGAAATTGGTTGAATTGGAAAGTAACCTCTATGAGAAGAAAACCTCTTAGTTTCTAGACGCAACATAGCAGGATGGTTAAAGATAACTGGAACTGGAAAGCCTAGGTTCAAATTCAACCTATTACTTTATGACATTACTTATATGAGCACTGCCAGTCCCTTAACATCTTTGAACTTTGGGACACTCCATAGGAGTATATTTATAGGTGAATTGTGATTCCCATCAGTAGGAGTTTCCACACTGATGAAATTGTGCTTTCCTTATATTGATTTAATTTGTAGAATAAATGCATTTGCTGAGAATAATTCTGCTGCTAAGCCATTTATCATGTCTCTAAAGTGTTTGTACTCCATATACTAATAGGGGATTTACTGATAGAGTTATAATAATTCAAGGATCTGAGATGTTGATGTGGGTACCCCCTCTGCTGACAACCCTTTTAAAACTTACTAGATGGTCCTTGAGCATTGCTGAAACCTCAGCATCCATCTCCCTGTGACCATCTGGTGAGGATGATCTTTGGACAAAAGCCACTCAGTTTGTTACCAGGTCTACACTTGAAGCATCTCCGGCTTGATAAGACTTCCCTGCCAAAGCTTGAATTCTCCTGGCATATAATTTTAGAGAATCCAGGGTCACCTCCATATCATGATGAGGTATCAGTGGAGATCTTTAGTGGAGGATTCAACTCATAGCAAAATTTTAAGTATCTCTGTATCCTGAAGCATCTGTTTAAATTTCTTTGCTAGGGGAATTTAAAGAAAAAATGGAGAAGGATTCTTTAGAACTCATGAAAGGAAAGATGATCTTTGTAGATAAGGGAGGTTATGGATACCAAGCAGTGAATATGTTGTCAGATTGAATTAATGTGTTGGTTTATTTTTTCCTGAGCTGTCTTTTTCTCTTCCCTTTAATTTTTTGTTATAAGTGGTAACTCTCTGGAGAGAGGAGAGGAATAGCTAGAAAATGAAGATGATGTAATAACAAATAAATAATGTTTTTTTTAAAGAAAAAGAAAAGGAGAGAGTTTCTACCTTAAAGCATATAAAGTAGAACTATAAGGAATCCTGTTTTTGGAGTCTAAGGATCTGGGTTTGAAACTTAGGGCTGCTCTGTTACCTGTTTGATATTGGGCAAGTCACTTAACTACTAAAAGTCTCAAGTTTCTTATCTATTGTTATAAGGAAGAAAGCATTTGAGCAGTTGAAGCATGGTCTGCAAGGAACAGATGCAAATGACGGGAAAAGATTCTAGGATGTGGAGAAGAGGGTGACTGGGGTTTGAGCTGGGGCTTTTCTCTGGTTTGACCTGGAGGGGACTGGTCGTTTATCCTTGGTGACTGTTGTTATTTTAACTTCCCATCCTACCTGTTGTCCTGTTGGAGCCTTGCTGTTAGCTGTATCCACCTGAAATCCTGACCATCTGACCTTCTGATCTGTAACATCAGGTCTGGTTCCTTTCTGGATCCAGGACCTTTTCTCTTTTGCCCTGTCCTGCCTAACTGCCCAAGACCACTACTTGAAATACCATCAAAAGAAGGGTTGGTTTAGTGCAGCTTTAGCTTGAGTAGGATTGGGGATCTTTTAGGTCAGAGAGGCTATGCTTAGTGTAGTAAATTACTTCGAAGACTTCCTATGAGGGAACAACTTTAGATCTGGGGTCTTAGTTAGGGAGATGAGCATTAGGGTTAACCAAATTCCTCTTAACCTTCCCCCTTTTAATTAAATCAACTTTTATTTGCTGGCTTAGTGGTCTGTGTATATTAACTCAGGATAGTCCCCGCCTGGAATGGGTCTGTTAGCCCACAGTCAACCTACTGACACTGGCCCATTTCAATCCCATCCCCCAAACCCTCTCCCTTTTTACACTATGTTATGATTAAAAATGATAAAGACTGATATAATAATAGAAATTAGTATTTTAATTAAAGCAATGCTGATATAGATAAAATCATTAGAGCACGCGCCAGTAAGAATTCAAACTGCCTCTGCCATTTTATCTTTTGTACCTTCCCACGCCTGTTAGCTCAGAGAGAGCTTACTTTTGGATTTCCTCTTATTTAAATTGTCCTATGAGTGGGGATGCAGGCATCCCCACGGGATATATAGTTTGATAGTTCCCATGTGTCCATAGAAAATATAGATATACTTTTAAATGGCATCTCCCAAATTCCAATTAACAACTATAAAATAAAAGGCTCGAGATAGATAGTGTGTAAGGTTCTTTCCAACTATAATTAGGATAACTTTAAAATGAAATATGGTTTGTATTTCTTGGTGAGCCTGCTTTTAGTCAGGATTAGATATATGACAGTTTGAAATTCAATATTTTCCACCATATTGGAATGGTGTAAGCAGATTATAGTTTAAGTTTACAGCTAGAAAAAGGAATTGTTAGCTTTGCCCTCTTGCTCCTCAAAAATAATTTCATCAAGTGTATTCTAGTCATGCACACCTGTTTATTTGTTTTAACTATTATTCATTTTATTGTTCATTGCAGAAAAAATAAGACATTTAAATAAAACATTCCAGAAAAGAGTGCTATGATTTACAGTACAAGTGTAAAGTTTCATTATAATTTTCCATTGTTTTGCCAGCGTATACTACATCACTGATCAATTCATACTTACTCTGAGTAGAATAACACAGCGTGGTGGTCTTCATAAATATTTCTAGTATTCCTTTTTCACATTCAACATGATGTCTAACAATCATTAAAAATATATAATTCTATTCTTCCTTAAACAAAGTAAATACAAAGCAGTGAAATATACAAATTAAACATACATTTAACATTCATTAAAAAGAGCAACATTTATACTGAAGAGACATGCTAGAAAAAATGAGCTGTCAGTTTTACTCTTAATAGTTGTCACTCTTCATTCTATACACAAAAAGGACAGTATAAAAGAAGTTAATGGGACTGTGGACTCTTAAGACAGTGCTTCTCTTAACAGCATAAAAACTTCAGAATTAATAAAATCACAACTGACTTTATCCCTATAACTTAAATCAAGTGTTTCATGTAAGAAATAAATTTACGTCACGAGTATCCAAATTTCTATTTAATACTTTTTGCGAATTTTCATTTAAAAATATGAGAATCAAACTGTCCAAAATGCAGATTTTTCACATTACAAAACACAACCTGCTGTTTAAATCACAATCCTTCTGTTGTGTTTAACCTATTGCATCCTTAGATAAATTCCAAACATTTATTAAAAACAGAGAATATACTTCCTATGGATCAAGTGAGGCTTTATTAAGATGGTAGTAAATGCTTTTTTTTGAGATGAGTGTAGGAGTAGAAGTTTTCAGTTTAAGTATATTCAGAAGATCTGCTGTTCAAATAATATTTTTTCAAAAGCAGTTGGAGGAATATGATAAAAGTCACTGAACTGTCAATCCAAAATTTCACTGTCATCAACATATACAACAGGATACACTGTCCCTTCTATACTTGATGCTGAACAGTGCATATTTTTTCCATCCAAATAAACATTTAATTCTACATGGTCATACGTAATACCCACTACATCTCCCTCCTGTGGAAGATTATTTGCTGGCAGCCTATTCGTTTCCTCATTGCTGTGGTAGAGAGCTCCATCATTCCTCATCACAAGGCTATGAACATCTCAGCCAAGAGGAATCAGATTCAAATTAACTTTCTGAGTTGCCTCTGCAATGCCCCAGTTCCCTGTGGATTTGGATTGTATTTCAAGTAGCTTTTGTTCTGATGCAAAGGTGCATTGGCTAAGCAACCTCTTGTTCCACATATTCTTCTTCCATTTTTGACAATGACATCTGTTCCCGTGTGCTGCATGTCCAGTTGCATGGCCTGCATCTTCTTCAGCTAGATGTGGCTGGACTAGGAGTCATCACAGCAGCAAAGGCAGCAAAAGACAGAGGCTGCCATCATGCCCAGGTCTCCTCTCTTCGGAGCCAGGGCTGAGGCCAGGGCCAAGGCTCAGGCACAGACACAAGTCTGGACACTTGTTTACCTTTGACCCTGACCAAGAAAATTCTTAATCCGACAGAAAAATTTTATTGTTGTTATTCTTATGCAATTCACACAATATATTTCCTCCACTGAGTCCTTATAGTTGACTGGAAAATCAAGTGATCATGGAGTCTTGCTTTCAAGCCCTGTGGAAACCTTGCATGCATGGCTATTTCACTTTCTATTTCTGAGAATTTTGTCAGAAGCTCTGACAATCAATATGAAATGAAAACAATTAGTCATAGCTATGGATATCTTTCCAAGGTCATGGTCAGAACAACTTAGCTGGAAAGGAAGCATCTGAAGACAAAGATCAGGGCCATACTGATGCATCTAAAAAACAAAACAAAACAAAATGGACAATAGCATTACAGTTGAAGACTCAGGATACATTGCAGCATTCTCTTTGTTTAATCAAAGTTCTTTCCAACTCTCAAATGCTGGCTGATTTGCAGAGCTTCCTTATATTTCCCATCTCTGATAGATTATGCAGTTGGTGTTGAAATCTTTACAGCAAATCTGAGGCAAAATGTTTTCAACCAGTACGTACCCAGCCAAGCAGTGTCATTCTTATTACCAATAAAAGGAAATTTTCAAGCAAAGGATTCAATTTTCTTTTATTCCATTCATTGCACATAGTGAACATATATTTGGAAAAGCCCGACTTTTAAGTGTAAGGAAACTGTAGAATCCACAAAGAACTAATGAATATAGTGGTGGCAGGAGACTTGAAGCATGATGAGATTTTGTCTGCCCTTTCACCCTAGAAAAATTGAAAACTCCCAGGATGCTTAAACTGTTTCTTTATTCCCTAGTCATGTGGCTTCTTCTTTTGCTTTGGAAAATGTCCCTGTTGAATTTATATATTCTTTTTTTAAAATTTCTTTACTTCTCTATAAAATTTAGTAATTGAAAGTCCCTTTGAACTTTAATGTTTTCTATTCAAAAGTCTTTTCTAGGTCTTCTAATCTATGTTCTGTTTTCTGAGTTTACTTCTATCTCTGATGCTCTATTTATAAGTTTTCTTCATAGTTTACCAGTTTATGAAAAAGTCATTTTCTGGACCTTATTTTCTCCTCTCTAAAATGAGGGAATAGATTTAGAAGTTGACTATAAGGTGAGATCCATTCTTCTTCTTTTTAAACTTTTGAGTTCCAAATTCTCTTCTTCCCTCCTTCTCTTCCCCTCCCTGCTCTGAGACAGTAAGCAATCTGATATAGATTTTAAATGTGTTATCAGGTAGCACACTTTTCCATATTAGTCCTCCATATTAGTCCTTTATGGAAAAAAATCTTGAACTACAACAAAAACAACATTAACAAACAAAAGAAAGAACATGGCATACAGTATGCTTCAGTCTCCATTCAGAATATATCAATTCTTTTTCTGGAGGTGGATGGCATTTTTCATCATGAGTTCTTTGGAATTGTCTTAGATCATTGTATTGCTGTAACTATGTCACTCACAATCATTCATTGTACAATACTGCTGTTACTGCTGTTACCGTGTACAATGTTCTCCTGGTTCTGCTCACTTCACTCATCAGTTCATTGAAGTCATTCCTGGTTTTTTCTAGAACTCTCCTACTCATCATTCCTTATAGCACAATAGTATTCCATTAGAATCATACACCACAACTTTTTCAGACATTCTCCAAATGAATCCCCTCAGTTTCCAATTCTTTGTCACCACAAAAGGCTGCTATAAATATTTTTGTATAAATTAGTCCTTTCCCCGCTCCTTTTTTATTCTTTTTGGAAAACAGACCTAGTATTTGTATTACTGGATCAAAGAATATACACAATTTTATAGTCCATTAGGTATTGCATCAAAATGATCTCCAGAATGGTTAGATCAGTTTACATTTCCACCAATAGTGTGCTAGGGTCCCAATATTCCCACATCCTTTCCAATATTTATCATTTCCCTTTTATATCATATTAGCCAATATGATAGGTGTGAGGTGGTACCTTAAAGTTTTCTTTAATTTGCATTTATCTAATCAAGGATGATTTAGAGCATTTTTTCCTATGACTATAGATGGTTTTGATTTTTTCTTCTGAAAACTGCCTCTTCATATCCTTTGACCATTTGTCAATTGGGAAATGAATTATAAATTTGACTTTATTATCTCTTTATCTGAGAAATATAAGATTCTTTCCAATTCATTTAAGCCCTGCTTTATATGACTTCTCTCCAGTCTTTATGAATTCTTAGGAGTGATTAGTAGTATATATATACACTTTGTAAACATTCTTCCCTTATGACCTCTCATCCATGTCATATACTTGTTTCCTTTTTGCTAAATACAGACATATGTTGGCTGCACAAAAATGATACCAGCTATGACAACCAGAGGACTAGAAAAGAGCAAACATAGTTCTAACTTTCATAAAAAAGAGTACAGTTTGCTACAAGTCAGTGATCTTGACATTGGTTCTTAGCAAAATTCTAGGATGTTTTCCTGAAGAGACAGTGCACATTTAGAAAAGGATGTGCTATTCACAAAGCACCAAGATCACTTTAAAAAGAAATTTAACTTCAGATAATGTTCTTTTTTCCTTCTTTGATAGGATGGATATAGATAAAATTTACATGGATTTAAACAAGACATTAAACAAAACCTCTAATGTTATTTTTATGGAAACTATGTAGAGATGTGAGCTAAGCACTAGTATAGCAAAATGGATTCAAATGTATTCAGAATTGGTTGAATGATAAAGAAAAGTAATTAATAGGTTAAAGTCCCTCAAAGGCCATTTAAAATAGGGTCTCACAGGAATTTTTTAATCAATTGGTTGTTGGTCCTGTAACACTGAACATAACTTAGTCAGATGAATGAAGGTTTACGTGTTATATTTTTAAAATCTGCATATGGTACAAAACTCTATGTGTATATGTCTGAGTTTGTATTGGGAGGATTAATAGAAACTAAAATAGAGAAGGATCCAAAATGATCTTGACAGCCTTGAATGATAGGCTGAATCTAATAAGATGAAGTTTACTAGGGATAAAGGTAGAGTCATGGACTTGGGTTAAAAAATCAGCTTCAAAAATTAGGAGAGACACATTTCAGCAGTATTTCATCTGAAAAATAAAATATTTGGGGATAAAGTCTATGTTAAACTCAGTAGAGGGTGACAATTCCAAATGACCACCAAAAAAACTAATGTTATTGTATTTAGGGGCTAGTTTTGAGGAACTGAGGAAGTTCATAGCCTCACTATACTGTTACTGGTCAGACTACATAAGGCATATTTCTTTCATTTCTGGATACCTAATTTTATCAAGGACACTGACTTTTTGGAAAGTTTCTAAAGGGCCTAGCATCGTGAAATTTCTGAGATGGTGACCTGATGTAATTAAGGACGTTTAGGTTGAAGAAGAGAAGGTGAATATGAGCTATGAGAGCTATCTTCAAGTATTTTTTACCAGTTGTTTAAATGAATCATGAGAAATATAATGTGCTTGATCTTCTGGTCCTAGAGGGTGGGTCCAGTGATTTAAAATGAAAAAGAGTTAGGTTTAGACTTGCTATAACTACCCCCCAGCAACAACACAGCAACAACTTCCTAATAATTGCAATTGCAGCTTTCTAAAATTGGAATGGGCTACCTTGAAATATGATAGGTTTCTCTTCAGTAGAGGTATTCAAGCAAAGGCTGGATGACCAGCTGTGGGTTGAGGAGATACTTTGGTATGAGTTGAACTAAATGGAATCTGAGATCTGTTCCAACTCAGAGATTATGCAATTTCTCATTATAATAGCTCATTTGCCATCAGGAAGCTTACAATATAGATTGTGAGGGAAGATAGAAAATAAGATTAGTAGAAAAGACTCAAAGGAGAAAGTAAGAGAATTTATGAACTGAAAAAATACATGGAGTCAGCAATGAGTGTAATGATAAGGGAGTATAGAAGGTCAGTAAAGGTTCAGATCAGTGTCTACTGAAATAGCCAAGGAATTAATTGTTGAGTAGGAGGAACTAACGTTGGGCTCTGACTCTTAGGTATGATTTGGAGAAAGAGACCGTGCTTTATTCTTTCTTTGTAGCCTAACCCATGCCATCATATACCAAGAAAACTTGGGTTCTCCACCAGCCAGCATCACACCATTCCTATATGGAACTGTTGGTTACAGCAAATGGAGAAATTGTGAATGCTATGAATAAGTTCACTTAACTTAGTGGTGTACTTTCAAGGGATGTAAACATAGATGATGAGGTTGATGCGTGAATTGTCAGAACTTGTTCAATATTTGAGAGGCTCTCAAGGAAAGCATGGAAGAAAAGAGGTGTTAGGCTGCCTACCAAATTGAATGTCAATAGAGCAGCTTTTGACCTGACCTCATTGTTATATATGTCTATGAAACTTGAAAGGTATCCTAGTGCCCTGCCAAGAAACTGGATTATGTCCATTTGAATTGTCTTAGGAAGATTACCAGGATCACCTGGAAAGATAAGATACCAGATACTGAGGGTCCTTTCTAGAGATGAAATGCCAAGCAGTCAGACTCCATGTCAGAGAGTGCAAGTCCAATGGGATGGCCATGTTGTTCTAATACCAAATGTATGTTTATCTAAATGACTATTTTATGAAAAACAAACAAAAAGCAAGTGGTCACAGGTAAGTCAGAAGAAGTTATGCAAGGACACTCTCAAGGTCTCTCTGAAGGACTTTAGTACCAATTGTGAGGCACGGGAGACATTGGTATGGGATTGTCATACATGTGTGCCCACATCAAAGAAGGCACTGTCTTTGTGAGAGCAAAGCAGAACTGTAGGAGCTCAAAAGAAATGTGAGCTGTACAAATGTAGAGACATCTCCATCACAAATGTGAGCTATTTGTATCCAACTTGTGGTAGAGCCTTCTGAGCTTGTATTGGTTTGATTGACTCTGATTTTGTGATGTCATTTTGGTCCTCTTCCAGTATGAAAGACAACAACCAACCCCCCAATATACACAATTCCATGATAGCCCCATGAGGCTCTCTGTAATGTAAATTTCCAACTAATGGAAATTGTAGGTTTAGAGTTAGAAGGAATCTTAGTGGTTATCAAATATAGTTGTCTTTTTTATATATAAGGTAACTAGGCTCCATAGAGATTTGAATTGTCCAAGAGGAGTAGAGCATGGATTCGAACCCAGATTCTCTAGTTCCATGTCTTGTGGTCTTTCTATTATACTATGAATAACCTGCTAGACAAAGCCTGATTGGAATATTGGCTGGAATGTCATCAAGAAGGAGCTATGTAGTTAAGGAACTACCTTCAGAGATAGAGTATATAGGCTTTGGAGACAAATCCCTTTATTTATCCCTTTGCTTTCACACTTCCACTTTGCTCCATATGTCAATGGATTTTGATTCTCTATCTGGGGCTACTCCCTTTGGTGTGAAGTTTATAATCCTAGTTTTTTCAGCTAGTAAAATATGTGTCTAGGTTCCTTTGAAAGTCTGTCCCTTATCTACTGGAGTTCTTTCTGTGGTGTTTAATATTTTACTCTTCCCAAACCTCATAGTCCCTCCTCATCCTTGATCTCTCAAATTTCACTCTGTGTATCATTTTATTTACTTCCATTAGAACAAACTATCATGGGAAGCAGAGATGGTTTCATTTTTTGTTTGTTTCTAATGTTCAACACAGAGCCTAGAACGTTGAAAGGATTTAATATATGTTTGTTAATGATTGATAGATTTATAGATACCCATGCAAAACTCATTTCATTCATCTGTTATCCTTCAATCTTGTTTCATTACTTACTAACCAGTTTTCCCATCATACATATCATGGTGTATTAGAACCCTGGATTTGAATTCAGAAAATTTGAGCTTCATATTCTTCTATGTTCTGCATGTTTTTGACAAGTCAATGAAGTTTTTTAGGTCTCATTGTCCTCATCTTTGAAAAGAGGGAGTTGGACTAGATGATTTTAAAGGGCTCTTTGAATCCTATGTCTATGATCCTGTGTCCTTGCTGATGATTTCTTTTGCTCCACTTCTTTTATTCAGGACATTATTGGTAACACATATCCTCAAAGAAAGAGAATAGCAAAAATATAAGGGCAATGTTATCATTTAAAAACTTGCTTCATTATCCTCTCATTCAGGGCATGAAGGTAGAGGGGTGTGTGTGTGTAGCACAGGAAACACACAGAACAAGATTGTCATCCTGAATGCAATGTCCAATCAAACCCCAAAAGCCTGAAGTAAAAAAATCAAAATTATGGCAAGTAGTACAAGGTAAGCAAGATATATGTCTTCTTTTGGTAGCATACCTTTGAAAACATCACAGAGGGGAAGGTGGGGGAATTAACAGCTCCATGCTGAGTATCTTCTTTTAATGACCTAGAAGCCAAATGAAGACCTGTAAATCAGGAAACACAGAACCTAGTCTCTCTGCCTGTGGGCAGAAAGGAAGATTTGAAACCCCACGAGCCTCTGAATGGAGAACTGGGGACTTAGAACACAAAATGTCTTTTCGTTAACATGACTCTGGCCCCATGCCCTGGACTTAAATAGCAGTTCACAGCTGCTACTAACTGATTTATCCTCTGATGATAGTGGAGCTGCTGCCTGTAACATCACAGAGAGAAGTGGGCTTTTTGGACTTTTTTTTTAATAGGACATATTTAAATTGTGTTGTATTTTTTCCAGCTCCTTTTTACTCGTTTTAACATCTACATATTTTGGGAAGGGAAGAAAAGAACTTTAACAGCCAAAAACTGTTGTATCTGAAAGCCAGAAACAATGAGAGAGAGACAAAGAAAAACAGAGAAAGAGATACACGCGGAGAGATAGAGACACAGAGACAGAGAGATAGAAAAGAAAGAGGGAGAGACAGGGACACACACAGAGATAGAGGCAAAAATTCTAGAGAGAGTGTGTGTTGGGCGTGGAAGCAGGATTTGATGTTCCTGAAGGGGAAAAAGATGGAGAGAATGCAAAATGAGAGCTAGCAAGTAGCCAAAAATCATCTATAGTGACCTACTACCCTGAATTCAATTATTGAATCAAAGTGTTTAAGGCTTCTGGGTACTTGGAGGTCATCTTAATCTCCTCAGAAAATGTCAGAATTGAAATGGACCTTAGGAAACAAACCTTTCATGTGATAGATGAAAAAAAATTCTGTAAGACTAGCTATTCTCATGGTTAAACAATTAGGATGTGGCCGACCCAGGATTTGAATTGAGATCTTCGAGTTCCCTATTATTTTCACACTTCCTTTTTCATAGCATATGATGTTGAATAGACCAAGTGGTGCAATGGACAGAGTGCCAAGCCTGGAGTCAGAAAAGCTCATCTTCCTGAGTTCAGTTCTGGTCTTAGACACTGATGGGACTAGTGCAAATCACCAGAGCAATTCCCTTAACCCTGTTTGCCTATCACATCTGTAAAATGAGCTGGGGTAGGAAAAGGTAAGCATTCTAGTATCTTTGCCAAGAAAATCCCAAATGGGATCATAAAGAGATGGACATTACTGAAAAATGACTGAACAACAAAAGACCTCAGAAATCTTCTCGTTCATCCTTTCCATTTTACAGAAGAGGCAATTGAGGGCTAGGGAAGGGACCTAACTTGCCGGGGTCATGAAAGAAGTAGGGGGCAGAATTGAGATCTGTATCTTTTTACTTATGACCTTTCCTTCTACACCATGAGTTTCAGAGATTAATCTCCTTGAATCAGTTCTCTGAGAGTGTTACTATTTCAAAATGTATATGTTGGTTGATAAATCATTTTAAATGTAGTATCCTTCTCCCTTTGGGGTAAGTTAGATTTAAGTAGGGGGAAATCCTATTTTGAGGTTATCTTTCCTCCCACTCTCCCCCAGTGGATTGAAGAAAATATTACATTAGAGAAGATCAAGGTGGTAGGCCATGCACCATCCATTTCTGAGACTTGGAAGTTGAGCCAGCCCAGTCTGGCTGAGCGTTTTCCACAAAGGTCTGATAGAAGAACTTCGTGGCATCATTGGCCTTTTCTTCCCAAGAATGAGTGTGATGAAATCACAAGTATAACTGTAAGAGCAGTACCTCATAATGGCTGGGGGAGGGATATGGGTTTTGGGAGAAGCGATCTGACTTGAGAAGAAAAATATTAGTTGGCATAGCTTGATCTTAGGTTAAATGGAAAGTTGGCTCAAGGAGCAGTGAGATGAAGGAGAGAGAATGCTGGCTTTTTACCCAGGAGAGCTAGGCTAGAATTAGAATTCAGACACTGACTAATTGTATGACCTTGGCAACTTACCAGCTCCCCAAACTGGAGTTTACTCTTCCGTAAAACAAGGATAACAATACATGCAACTACCCCCATGTAACACAGCCGAGATGAAAGAAGTACTTTGTACATTTTCAAAGTCTATAGAAAATGGTTATGGTTATTGTTTGACTTTAGTAGATAGATTCTATTTATGCAGGGTAATGAAGTCATTGGACTGTGAAAATGGGGCAGGTGGATTTTATAGAGATAACACTGAAGGCAAAATGAAAAGCCTTGATGTGTTTGTAGTTGGAAATGCTGGGTTTGAATTCTGCACGTATCAATGACTGCTTATGTGACTATAGGCAAGTCACACCTTTAGTTTCACTTCAAGATTTTTATTAGGAATTTTGAGAATAACGACAGAATGGATTTATAGGAAGAATGAAAATAAAAGTTAGCTTTTATATAGTGCTTTAAGGTTTGCAAAGCACTTAATCCATTATCTCATTTGAATGAAATTAAAACAAAATGAGGAATGGGTCTTTTTTACTCTTAACGGGCTTACCTATTAAAAAGATAACATAGGGTATAACAGCTCCTAATTAAACATTTCCAGGGAAGTTCAGTAGCTCAATGAATAGAGAACAGGGCCTGAAGATGGGAGGTCCTGACTTCAAATCTGACCTCAGACATGTCCTAGCTGTATGACCCTGGCCAAATCATTTAACCCCAATTTCCAAGCTTTTGCTGCTCTTCTGTCTTGAAACTAATATTTACTATTGATTCTAAGATAGAAAGTAAGAATTTAACAAAAAATCATTTCCTTTTCTTGTGCCATTTTCTAGCTCATGACTCTCAGTAAATTATTTTTCCTCTAGGAATCTGTTTCTTTTTTTTTAAAAATAATATGTTGGGGGGCAGCTGGGTAGCTCAGTGGATTGAGAGCCAGGCCTAGAGATGGGAGGTCCTAGGTTCAAGTCTGGTCTCAGACACTTCCCAGCTGTGTGACCCTGGGCAAGTCACTTGACCCCCATTGCCTACCCTTACCACTCTTCTGCCTTGGAGACAATACACAGTATTGACTCCAAGACGGAAGGTAAGGGTTTTAAAAAAATATGTTGTTTGTTTTTTAATGTTCTTTTCTTTTTAAGTTTTGAGTTCCAATTACTCTCCTTCCCTCCTGTCCTCCCTCCACTCAATGAGGAGGCAAGCAATACAATATCAATTATACATGTGAAATTATGCAAAATATACTTTTATATTAGCCAAAAACACTAACTGGGATCAAGGTCACTGCTCCCTTGTGACAGACCACAAGTGCTCCTCTCTACCCTGGAACTGTATCCCACAACTGCATTACTTTAAAGTCTTTTGGAGGGATGTGTTGGGAGGATTTATCGGCACTGCTGCCTGTCCCTCCATCTTGATCCAAACCTGAGTTTCTTTCTTTATAAAATGAGAATATGGGACTGGATAATCACTGAAGTCCTACTGATCAACTGAAATGCTCTTAATACTTGTTGATTGCGTGTTAACAAAGAAAAGTGAAAAAGATCGTAACTCAAGGAAATACCATGTGCATTCTTTATATATCCTTTATATACTTACTTGTTTACATATTGTCTTATCCATTAGAATATAAGCAATTTGAAGGCAGGAACTCTTTCTTCTACTTTTGTTTCCTTTACACTTAGACCAGTGCTTGGCACAAAGTGAGCATGTGATAAATATTGGTCATTTAAGACACTGATTGATTTGGGGGTGAGAAAGAGTGAGTTCAGAATACTACTTTGGTTACAAAGGTGGGTGATTGAAGCAATAGTGATATCTTCGAAAGAATAAAAGGAACTTTTAAGGAAAGGTAGAATTGGAGGAGAGCTAATGAATCCTATCTTGGACATGCTAGTCTAAAATGATATGATTCTCTAATAACTATAACATGTAATAAGGTTTGTTAGTCCGGGAATGCAAAATATAATCTTTCTATTCATGAGAGAGTTAGCACAAGGTTGTTTACTCAGCCTTTATTAAGGTACTAGAACCAGTGGCAAGAGACAACTCTGAAATCTGTTCTTTCAATCTCTACCCCCCCTCCCCCACAATGACTCTTTATTTACCATCTTTGGATGACTTTCAGAACTCAGTGCTATTTTCCCAACAGCTCATTCCTGCTATCTGCAATTCTGCTTTGCCAGATAATTTTGCCACTTCCCAAGAAATGTTTCATCCACTCCTATCTTTTTAAAATTCCTCTTCATGGCAGGTATATAAACTTTGGTCCTTCAAGGCTATAACAATAGAAAACAAGTTCTAACAGGCCTTCCCAAGTTGAAAAGTCTTCAAGTACAAGACCAGATATTGCCAGGCTCTGCATTTGTCTTCTGAGAAGTCCAAAGAGACTCATCACCAGTCACTAGGAGTTGAGGGGATGGAACAAGCCTCTCTTCGCATAGGGAGCTTTCTGGTGGAAAGAGCACCTAACTTGGTTGGAATCATGTTTCGATATATGTAAGAACCATCTCTTTGCATGGTACCATTGAACTGTCCACCTGAGCAATTTATAATATCAGATAAAGAAAGTGAGACTATGTAAGAGGGATTAGTGAGACAACAAGGATTTATTAAGCATTTATATGCCAGGGAATATGATCCGCAATTGGATTACAAAGAGTGATCTTTTCTCTCAGTCTGCTGACATTTTAATGGAGGAGATGATTTGTGACTAACTAGATATCGACAAAACAAATGTGGTAATTTCAAAGGGAAAGTACCAGTAGATGGAAGAATAGGGAAATGTCCCCTATAAAAGATGACATTTAGCTAAATCTTGAAGTGAACCAGGAAAACTACTACTACAATTACTACTACACTACTACTCTACTACTACTCTACTACTACAACTCTAATACTACTACTACTACTACTACTACTACTACTACTACTCTACTACTACTACTACTACTACTACTACTACTACTACTACTACTACTACTACTACTACTACTACTACAACTACTACTACTACTACTACAATTACTCTACTACTACAATTACAACTGCTACTACTCTACTACTACTACTACTACTACTACTACTACTACTACTACTACTACTACTACTACTACTACTACTACTACAATTACTCTACTACTACAATTACAACTGCTACTACTACTACTACTACTCCCTCCTACTGTGCTTCCTCTTCCTCCTTCTACTACTTCTACTAGTACTACTATCAATAATGACAATAATAAATAATAAATAGCATTTCTATAGTACCTTAAGTTTTATAAATCTTTTAAAAACTATTAACTCATATGGCTTTCATAATAACCTCATTTTATATATGAGGAAACTCTTCAGAGGTTAAGTGACTTTTCCTTGATCAGACAATAATTGAGGCAGGATTTGAACTTAAGTGTTCTCAATGCCAAATCTAACATCTTATCCACTGTATCAACCACTTCAGCTATGAACTGGAGATGACAAATGAGAGCATCTAATGCACGGAGAAGAGCCAGTGTGAAGGTTCCGGTCACATAAATAATGAGTGACAGGGGAAAAAATGTTCTTTGTGGGAGAGGACTTAGTATAAATTGCTAATATGGCCTGAGTACTACAAGTTCTAAGTTTGTCTCCATGTCTCTAGGGGCTAGCGATTTGGACACTAAGAAGGGAAGTTTTGTGGGCCAGTAATGTATCTTAGCATGTTCTCAGTACTGAAGGGTTTTAGCCTTCCTCTTCTAAGGCAATTTCCAAAGCAACTTTAATAACAGAGAAACTTGTCCACAGTTTAGGTTGCCAGTGGAATGGTGTCAATTAAAAATGACAACTTTGTGCATATGAAGCATGCACTTACTCTAAATACTGCTATGTGATGATTTGCTATTTTCTTGACACAAAATAAATTGTGCCTCAGGAAATGGGTTTGCATTTATGCCTTCCAGGTTGTCTCTAAAATTGACACTGAAGAGATAAAAAGCACCATTAATTTAATAGATGAGGAAATTGATAAAGAATAGAAAGTATGGGCAGATAATTAAGAAAATACTTTTAAAAAGCTTAGATTTCAAAAAGGTTTGGGGAGCTATAAAGCTTTATAATTCTATAACTCTTGGGCATCCTTCCAGATTGAAAAACGCACATCTCCATGATTCTATTTCAATGCTTGGCCATGATCAACTACATAGGAATAAAAAGATTTGTAAAGCAAATTTGATTTGGAAATTGATTTGCTTTCAATAGACTAAGCTACCACTTATTTTTTTCCAAAGGTGATTTCAACATTGACTGTTCCTTTAAAAAAGGCAATTTTGCAAGCCTAATAATGCAAAATGATATGCAACTACACTTTTGTTTCTTTGTTCTCAGTGTCCCTGAAACACATGTGCACAATAAATGATTAATGTGGGAACATGAAGACAGACAATCAGATAAGACCAGAGGACATGGAACTACAGAATTGGAGCTGACTGATGGAGGTCATTTGATTCAATATCTTGAAATACTCAGAGCCTCAATTATTCCACCTTTTAAATGGGCATGATAATACATTCACTATCAGCCTCAAAGAGCTGTCATGAGAAAAGACCTTTATAAACCTTTAATCTATAGAAATGCATGTTGTTAGTTGTTTTATTTCACAAATAATGAGATCCAGGGCTAGAGAAATGCAATACATCTCTAAGGTCGTATAACTAGTACACCCTCATTTCACAGATGAAGAAATCAAAACTGAGTGTCCTGAGTAATTTGTTCAAGATCCTATAGTCAATTCCTTCAATGTGCAGATGACAGTACTAAGGATGACATAGGTAGAATGACTTATTCCAGGTCACATGGTAAAGTCATTGGTAGAACCGAAGCTAAAACCTGTCTCTTGATTCCTACTCCTATAGTCTTTCCATCAATTGTGAAAACCCCAAATAAACTAATGTATAACTAATATATATGGAAAAAAAACCAAACCAGCAACAACAATAAAGTTAAGTACATGCAAGAAAATATGTATTTTTAAATAAATAAATGGGGAAAGATATGGAATCCCTTGGGAACATTTTATCAAATATGTTGGCTTTAACAACTGACATCAAACCCAAGATACTTGACACCATGCCACTTACTACCTATATGTCCCTGAGGAAGGCACCTCACCAACCCAGACCCCAACTTCCCCATCTGTAATAAGAGGAGCTCAGGGGGCAGCTGGGTAGCTCAGTGGATTGAGAGCCAGGCCTAGAGATGGGAGGTCCTAGGTTCAAATCTGGCCTCAGACACTTCCCAGCTATGTGACCCTGGATAAGTCACTTAACCCCCATTGCCTACCCTTACCACTCTTCTGTCTTGGAGTCAATAGTGTGTATTGACTCCAAGATGGAAGGTAAGGGTTTATTTAAAATAAAAAAAGAGGGGAAAAAAGGGAGCTCATTCTGGGTAATCCGAAGGGTTCCTTCCATCTTTAAATCTATAAAGAATTTATCCTTCTAACTGAATTTAAGATGATTAGAAATCATGATGTCTGTGTCACAGGCAGCTAGTTGGCAGAGCAGCTAGAATTGGGAAGCCCTAAAGTCAAATCCAACTCTAGACACATACTAACTTTGAGGCTTTTGGAAAGGGACTTAAACCCTTTTTGCTTTATTTTCCTCATTTATAAAATGGAAATGATAATAATAGAATCTATCTCAGCGAATCAATGTATGGATGAAATATGATTATATTCATAAAGTCCTTTGCAAACCTTAAAGGTCTCTATAGATGCTAACTGGTTCTGCTTGTTCTTCATAATTTGGGATCCAAATATAGGGCATAGGTTTAAAGGGAAAACCTTGCATGTTTGATTTCTGAAATTATACTAACTGTGCTATTAACTTTGAGCCTTGTCAAGCATGTGTGTGTGTGAGTGTGTGGTAGATGGTGCTGGGAGTGATGATGTATTTGAAGATAAATACTTTTATAATATGAACTTGTAAAAAAGAAGGGGGAAATTCTTTAAGTGAGGTAATAGGAGGATGAAGCAAAGGAATGTTTTCTTTGCCTTTTCTGCTCTGCCTTTGAGAAAGCAGATCTATCCCAGCTGGAAACAAGCCTAGTTAGGGGCCAGTTGCACCCCCCCCCAACTTCTTTTTCCAACACAGTCCAAATGAGGAGGAAGGAAGTGCCCCTGGGAAGGTGACCTGGCTACCATCTTTTAGATCTCATATCCCTGAGGAAAGAGATCAAGCACTAATGGAGAAGAGAGGAAGACAAGTCATCCCCCCAGGGATAAGAAATAACTGAGCAAGAAGTCTCTGAGTTACCTCAGGCTCCTGTGATGATAACACTTTTCAGTAACTCCCAGCACCAATACTAAACAGGGAACATAAAAGCTCTCTGTGGCCTCTCCACCCTCCACACCTCTTATGTAATTTTAATGAGGTAGAACTCAAAACAATGACTTGGCCCCTGTCAGGGCTAGGGGAGCTCTCAGCTAGGAACTCAGCCCCAAGATGTTTAATTGGACCTTCCTTTTATTTCCTTCCCAAACACATGCTGGAAAAAGGCATGCCATCATTTTCCTCATAACAGAGCTTGGAACCATGGGTACGAAACAGGTTGTAACAAAGTTCTGGAGTAGGAATGAGACTTCTTAATTTATTTTATATTTTGTAATATTTTTCTGAATTTTCAGAGCAGGAAATCAGGGTTCAAATTAGGCAAGAGATTCGCCCAGGTCCAGGTAGCCAGTTAGTGACAGGGGCTGAATTAGCTATTTTATGCCTGACTCCCTGCCAGGACTTTTCCTGGCATTATGCCATGTTGCCATTATCTTGAACAAGTATAGAAGATAGACAAGGAGCTAGGTCTAGATTTTGGACATGAGGAAGAGTCTTCTCCCTGAAAAAAAAGCAAACATGAAGAAACCCAATAACAGTTTCTTCAGCACCAATATTCTTTGATAGGAAAGGCAGTATTTTGTAGTGGCAAGAAGGAGAATTAAAGTCAGCAAGAACAGAGTTCAAATAATGCTTCTGACATGTACTTGCTCTGTAAAAGTGGAGGAATCACTCATAATTCACAGTGTTAAGCAACTATGAAAGATACTAATCTGCTTCGGCAGAGTTGGTGTTATCAATGGAAATTCAATTTACCAGTGAAATCATAGGACCAGAAAAAAGGAGGAAAAAAACAACTATGAATGGAAAGACAGGTGTTGTAAAATGGATAAAGTTCTTGTTTTAGAGTCAAGAAGACTTGAATTCAAACCCACTTCTGAAACTTGCACCAACAAATTATATGGCTACCAGTAATTCTCTCTAATACCTGCTAAACCACAGACCCATCAGTCTATTGAGATAAATCTCTCTAGTTTTGATGTCATCTCTAGGTGAGATGAAACTCCATTTAAGCAAAATCAGTCTATTCATCAAGTTCTTACAATGTTCTAGGCACTGCACTAAATACTGGAAAAACAACAACAACAAAAAATAATCCTTCCCTCATGGAGCTTCTATCCTAATGGAGAGACAATAAGTACACATGGAAATATAGTCATATTAAAACACAAAGTGAACATGTACAAATCTATACAAAATAGTCAAATGGCAGATAGTTTGGGAGATCTTTAATAGTTGGGGATCAGGGAAAACTTCATGTAGAAGATGGTGCTTTAACTGTTTCCTAAAGAAACAGAGAAACTCTATGAACCAAGAATATAGAAAGGATGTATTCCAGACATAGGGGATATGTGCACATGAGAGACATCCTGTTCAAAGACATGGATGTGGTAAGATAGTAGAGAAAGTGATTTTGCCTTGATTCCAAAGTTTTCAAAGGGAAATAATATCCAATGTGTCTGGAAAGAGGAATTTGGATCCAGATTATGAAAATATTTACATAAATATAGATTACATGAATTTGTAATATATCCAGGCAGTGATAGTGAGATAAGAAAGTCTCATTCATCAGGTCAATAGTAGAAGAAGAGGAGGTAGATAGTGTAAGTAATAATGAGATAAGGTTTGCTGGAAGACAAGCATCTACCTCTACCAGCAAAAGAACTGCCCATTGGGGAATGGTTGAACAAGTCATGATCTATGATCATAATGGAATACTATTGTGCCAGAAGAAATAATGAACTCCATGATCACAAAAAACCTGGAAAGACTTATATGAAGTGATGCAAAGTGAAGCAAGCAGAACCAGAACATTGTACCCAGAAACAGTAGTCATGTATGATGATTGATTGTGAATGATTTAACTATTATCAGCAATGCAAGGATTCAGGACAACTCCAATGGCTTCATGATGAAAAGGTTATGTATTCAGTGCCATAGAAGGTACAGATGGAATCATACCATACACCACTTAATTTTCTTCAAGAATTTTTCTCCCATATAAACAATATGTTTTTGTCTTACAATATGACAAATATGGGGATATGTATTTCATGATAACACGTGTACAAATATATATCATTATCTACTGTCTTGGGAAGGGGAGAAGGGAAAAAGAGAGAACATGGATTGCAAAATGTCAGACAATTATTATTAAAAATTGTATCAATATGTGTTCTGGAAAAAACTAAATAAGAAAGTAGTACCCACTTTCCATAAAGAAGGATATCAATCCAAAGAAGTGAAACATTTTTTTTTATCTCATAGCCAATGTTTCTTCTTTTTACAGTTAAGGAAACTGAAGCTGAGAATAGTAAAGTGACTTATCCAATATAACCGTAAATTATTGGCAAAGCTGAGACTAAAACCTGCTTCCACTGAAGTATTGGTATTTATATTTAAGTACAGTTTAATCTCATCATTCTGGGTTCTGCTAATTGGAGATATTTCATAAATCAGATGGTAGTTAAGTTACTTACTTCTTGCTTATAAAACTCTTTTTGCTAGTATAATGAAATACTATAGAAAAATGTTTAAACTACTTTAAACTTTTCCCAGAGTTGTTCCACAGAAACTCATGCAATGTTGAGTATACAGGATCATAGATTTAGTGTTGGAAGAGACCTTTGAAATCATCTACTTCAATGTTCATATTTTACAGACGAGGAAACTAAGGCTCCATTAAAGCAATTAATACAACTAAAATCATATAGCTATTAAATGAGAGAGCTGGTTTTATAAGGGGAAAAATTATGCTAGCATTATTCTTGTCTTTGGAAATATTAGAAGTGAAATCATGTGTATATCCAAATATACTTACATACTTAAATACTTATCACATGCAACAAAATTTCCATCTGAAAAATCAGATTAAATTTCTATATTTTACAACAAAATTTCTCCAGTTCTCTTCATCTTTTCCCCAGATATATTTCTGTCCTACCCAACCACCACTGATTGTTCCCTTCATTATATTCTGAGACAAAAGTGTTCTCTGGCCAAATTATTTAGGAAATCTAAAAGGGCAGACTATTCAAGAATTTTAGAAGTACCTATTTAAATATGTGCAATTGACATGCTAATGAACCTCCCTTCTTATTTATTAAAGTAAATCTCCTAATAATCACTGTATATTGATAAATACTGGAAACTAACTGATATAACAAATTCACAGTATCATAAGACTTGAAATTGGAGGGGACTTTACAAGTCATCCAGTTTAATCCCTTACTTTTATAACTAAGGTAACAGATGGAGTCAACAGGATGTTCAGGGAAGACCAGTACCTCTAATGTGAGGGCTTGCCAAGTCCTTTTCAAGGCTGCTTTCTTTGCTTTCCACTTGTCACCCAGCTCTCACTGGTGGCTCAAGAAACCATAACATGCACAGCAGTCACTCCCTGGTAAACCATCTCAGGCAGGGGACTAAACTATGTTGAAGGAAACCAACAAGCCTGAAATCTTTCAGTAAGTTAGAGGGGCGTGTTTCTTAAGCATGTGAAGATTTGCCTGATGGAATAGGCAGATATGGTCAATTTTTTCTAATGGGCCAAGAAGACAGCCAAAGCAGGTGCTGTGGAGTGCTTCGAGCTTGCTTAGACATCAAAGATCCTAAGATCATCCATTGCATCCTGAGCCAACACCAGTCATCTTGGCTTTTGTCTTGCCACTGGACTTCAATGACTCTGGAAGAGATAGCGAGTCTAATGACTTTCTGCAACGCTACCTGACTTAAATTTGTTGTATGTGAGGATCAAAGATATCATCAGTGATATCATTTTGATCCTCTTCCAGCACAAAAGACAATAACCAACCAACCCATCAACCGAAATAAGAGCTACTCTGAAAGGGCTAAGTACTAATTCAGTGTCACAAAATTTGTAAATAGCAGAATTTAGATATGTACTAAGATTCTTTGGTTCCAAATCCAGTTCCCTTTCAATTATTTTAAGAGGAGGGGGTCAGGTGGTCTGAGATTTCATTAGTGTAAAAAGTAGCTCTAGCACAAAATTTAACATCAAGAAATGAGGTTAAGAATTTAGGTAAGCCAAAGACAACACCAAAAACAATTTAAAAATATTATGATTCATGAGAAGTTCAGGGAAAATATAAGATAAATTAGAAGAAACTAACCCCACAGTAAGTATAAATAGAATATAAGTTTGAAGAAATATGAATTGCTTGTGAAGACTATAAGAATGAATGGAAGAAATGAAGGAAAGGGTTTTTAAAAATAAAATTAAAATTTAGGATAAAAATGGAGCAAGACTGGGGGCAGCTGGGTAGCTCAGTGGAGTGAGAGTCAGGCCTAGAGACAGGAGGTCCTAGGTTCAAACCCGGCCTCAGCCACTTCCCAGCTGTGTGACCCTGGGCAAGTCACTTGACCCCCATTGCCCACCTTTACCAATCTTCCACCTATGAGACAATACACTGAAGTACAAGGGTTTAAAAAGAATTATAAAAAAAATGGAGCAAGACTAATAAAACTTAGAATGGAAAGTTGAAAAAAATGGCACAAATCATGTACATTGTTAAAAAAATAGAATGGTAGAAAAATAATTCAGCAACTCCACCAGATAAGAAATAATTAAGCAAAGACAAAAAACTGGAGAAACAGAATATATAAAATATCTACTATAAAGAATACCTGACATAGAAACATATCAAATAGAAAGAACCTCAGAATCTTTAGTCTCCCTTAAAGTGATGACCAAAAAAGAAGCCTGATGACCATATTTCAAGAAATCATGATAAAGAACTGACTAAGCACAGATATACTAAGCACCATTCAAACACTTCCATAACTTAGCAGAAGCAGAAGGCAAAATGAAAAATAGGAGATATATCCAATGATCACTTCTTGAAAGAAATTCCAAACTGAAATAACCCAGGAAAAATCATAGCCAAAATTCCAAGCTTCTAAGTAGAAGGAAAAATATTTCAAGCCAAAAAGACAGATTCTAAATACTAAGGAATCATATTTCAAGATCATACAAGACTTGGAAGCAACTACTTAAAAGGAGAAAAAATATTGGAAGATAATATTTGAAAAGTCAAGAGATAGTCTTGTAAACTAAAATTATTTATCTTGTAAAAGTGGATATAATTCTAAAGGGAGGGGAAAAGGAATAGATATTTAATACAGTGTAAAATTTTCAGGCATTTTTTGAAGTAACTAACAAAGGTGAGGAAAACACCCTGACAACTTTGATATGAAAATAAAGGAGATAAGAAGCAGCTAGAATAATAACTATATTTGAGCATTTGGAAGGGAAAAAAATGCTTATATTCTTATAAGGTGAAGCAACAAATATCCGTTTGGAATTCTGATATCTTCAAGGGTCACAAAGGGAATTAAGTTAAATACAACACTCTTTTGTGTGTGAAAGAGAAAGTGTATGTGTATGTAGTGTGTTTATATGTTATTAGTTTTAGGAGACGAAAGGAAATTCATTAGAGTAAAATGAGGAAGAAGAAACTTTTATATATAGATGAAGTAGATGAGCAGAAGTCTAAAAATGTAAAAAAAAAGGTTGGAAATTGAGCATCTTGTGATATAATACTTATATGAACTAGATAAAAGCAGATTGAATAAACACAAAGAGTTTAGTTAGAAACTTTATATAGGGCTACAGGCAGGAACAGAGAATGTGAAGTAAATATTAAGAGGGAGAAAAGAATAAAGGAAAGGAGAGTCAGAAACAAAATAAAATTCAATTTAGAAGAGCTGATCACCAAGGAAGATTTAAGAGAGAGAAATAAGACATAAAGACAAAAGTTTAATTTCTGAGCTTAGAAAAAAGAGAATAGAATGTCTAAATTAAATTTCCTAAAATTTCAAAGGAATTTTAGAAAATTCAAAGATGATAGATATTTGGAAATTATTGGATGGAAATACATATGTATATGTATGTAATATATATTTCTCAGTTGTGTATGGAATGTTGACAAAAGTTGATCATATCAATATATGAACATATCAGAACATGTTTTAAGAAATCATAAAAATGCAAAAAAAAGCAAATTTACAAAATGCATTCTTGACTAATCAAATGCAATAAAAATTCTAATCATTAAAGAAACTCTTGTTTAAAAAGAGCTGAAAATATAAGTGGATACTAAATAATTTAATGTGAAAGAATGTGTCAAAGTAAAATCATAGCAAAAATAGATAATTTTATTAAAGAAAGTGATTTAATCATGAATCAGAACAAAACTTTTTTTTTTTTTGCATCCAAAGCAATTCTTAGAATATATTATGTTTCTAAACATTTCCATTAACCTTTTCATTAGAGAGGGGGAAAATGATGAATTGTATGTAAAAAAACATTAATAACAAAACAACCAACTACAAAAGCAACAAATTAAAAATACCCAATGTAACAAAAACAGAAATTCTGAAAATGGAAAAAGAGATAAGATTGAAAGCAACTTATGAAAACCTGTTGAAAGGATAAATTAAATGAGATTAACTTTAAACTAATAAAATAAACTAAATGTGCATTAATCGGATTGTAAAAACAGAAAAACATCAAATTGCCATATAACACATTTGAAATAGAATTTGTCACAAATGAAGAGAAACTAAGTGAAATTGTTAGATACTATTATCCAATTTTATGCCAGCAACTAGGTGAAGCAGTAACTAGAGTGCTGGATCTGGAATCAGGATGAATCATCTTTCTGAGTTCAAATTCATTTACTGGCTATGTGATCCTGGGCTAGTCACTTAACCCAATTTCATCATCTGTAGCTGGAGAAGGAAATGGCAAAATATTCCAGTATCTTTGCCAAGAAAACCCTCAAAAACAGGCCATAAAGAGTCAGACATGATTGAAACAAAGTAACAACAAATTGCCAGCAATATAACAAAATAAAATCAAAGAATGGTTACAAAAATGTAAGATAAACATAGTATCAAAATAGGAATTGAAGAATTTAAATAATTCAATCTTGGGGGAAAAAAATTGAACAAATTCTGAAGAAACTCCCATAGAAAAGCACTGGTGCCAAATTGATTTATAAGTGAATTCTATGAAATGTTCAAACAATAACTACCTCTAATTTTATAAAATAGTTTGCAAAAAATAGTGATAGCATCTTACAAAATGTTATGAAAAAAATCTGGACCTTACACCCAAGCTCAAGAGAGATAGAAGTAAGAGAAAGATACATACAAACTAATATCTCTAATAAATATCAAGACAAAAATACTGAATAAAACAGAAAAAAAGCTTATGCCACAAAAAATATTGTTTGCTATGATGAAGTTGCATTTATATAAGCAACACAAGGTTGCTTCAATATCTAGAAGACTAAAAATAATATGCCATATTAATGACAAAATAATAAAAATCACATAATTATATAAGTTGATTTTAAAAAACTTTTGACAAAATATCTGCTATTATAACCAAATAACAATACTACCAAGATTAAGTATATCCCCTCCAACCCAATATACTCCAGAGACTTCTTATCATCTCAGAATTGTTTTGATAGGCATTTCTTTAATCAATAATGATTTCAAACGTTTTTCTTATATTTATATATAGCTTTGATTTCTTTATCCAGAAACTGTCTGTTCATATCTTTTAACCATTTAACAAATGGGAAATGGATCATAATTCTTTATATATTTGATAAAGTTGTCCATATATTATAAATACAAGAGCTCTATCTGAAAAACTGTCTATATTTTTCCTTATTGTTTTTCTTCTAAACTTGGCAACTTTAATTTTATTTGCACAAAACCTTTACAATTTAATATATGAAAAATTTTCAACATTACTTTTCACAATGTCTTCTATCTCTTGTTTATTTAGAAATTCTTCTATTAACCATAAATATGATAGATAACATGTTCCTTTTTCTTCTAGTTTATTCATATCTCCCTTTATACTTAAGTCACATATTCATTTTGATCTTATCTTGGTAAATAGTCTAAGATATTGGTCTATATATAGTTTTTGCTAAACTGCTTTCCAGTTTTCCAACAGTTTTTACTGACTAGAAATTCTTTTTCCAAAACCTTGGTTCTTTACCTTTGTCATTTTTAAAAAGAAGGAACCCTTAATCTGCAGATAAAAGACATGTTCCACTCATTCCCACGTCTTATTCTTATTATTTGACTATGTGCAAGTCATCTTTAGGCCTTAATTTCCTCACCTGTAAAATAGGAAAGTTGGAATAGATGGCCTCTAAAGAGGGTGTCTTATCTCTAGATTTAGGATCCTGTCATCCTTTTTTATACTTCAGTTTTTCTTCTTAAATGTGTGTGAGACTACATAATCCCTAACATCTCTTCCAATTCTCATTCCTATGATTTCAGGACTAATAGATCTAATAGGTCTGGCTCTGATGAAGGTCTGTAAATATTGTGCCAGAGAGTATGAGTTATACAACACACTACAACCCTACCCATAATGAGGATTCTTGGCTTTTACAATTACTGAATAGAAGAATGAATGTGTCAACTAGAAGTGAGTGCTAGTGGGGGTTAGGAGAGTTAGCTTCCCTCTCCTTTCTCTCCATTTCCTCTTTCTCTTCCTTTTGTCTCATATCTCTTCCTCTCTTTTTTCTTTGCACTTTCTTTGTTTCATTCTCTGGGTTTCCTCTTCTGTGAGTATAGAAGAGCTGTAGCCTTGGAAAGGCCAGAATACATTTCTCCTTTAGTTTTCTCTAATAACAAATTCCTTACAGGATAGTATTCTGCAGGAATGTATCCTCTTCATTGTTGTAGCTGTGAAAGCCAAGTATAGCAATACTTCCTGAAAGGCAGCAAATCTATAATAAAGAGACCTCCGTTTATTCAAATAACTGTAGTTGACAGTAAAAATATGCATATGACCTGAGTTAAAGGTCATATTTATGCTAATAGGTGTTCCCTCTTGCCTATCTCCAGTCCCAATTTGGTCTTTAGATTTCCTAAGATTACATTTATTAAATGGGTCCCCATTGCCTATCAAAACCAAATAACCTTGAGGTTCATTCATTCAAGGCATTCCATTCTCTCAGTCCCGTATAAAATTCAGCCTTACTTTATACTATTCCAATTCTCATATTCTCTCTAAATAAATTGAGTTACATGGAATTTCTTGTTCTAATTCTTCTTTATTCATACATCATACAGCATGTCTAAAATGACCTTTCGTTTCTTCCTATCCATCTCAAATTCTTTACCTCCTGAAATCCTGCTTCAAAATCAAAGTCAATGTCACATTCATCCATGAATCTTCTCTCCCCTAGAAAGAGACACTGGCAGGCCACTCACATTTCCCCTTGGACTGTGGGAGAGATGGCCTGGAATCCTGAAGCCACAAACTTTGTGAATAGCAGCTGCCTTCAGATTTCTAGTCCTGCTTTTGGCAACCTAGAGTTGCTAAAACAGCCACCACTGAGGCAAATAATCACTGTGGAGAAGGGGATCTCTTTACTTTCCACCAGCAGCCCCAACTATTCTTCAGTTGTCAATAATGGGAAAGTAAACCCAAGAGCTCTGGGAGTAGCAGCTCCACAACTGTTTCCTCAAACCATCAGTCTTGCTTCCAGACAAGGTCTAAAGAATATCCTCTGAGAAGCATTCTCCTGAGAGAAGCAGTTGCTTCTGCAGCTGCTGGAGGAGCCATAGCTATGGAAAACCCAGGAAAGAAAGTTTTCACCTCAAAATTCCTTGTCATTACTTTCAAAGAGTTCATTATCAGAGAATGTTAAGATTTTATCAGTGTAAATCACATCAAGGAATTATGCATTACCATCTACTTTGCTGCTATATCCTAAGACCAAGAGATTTTTCCATTTGACTGCAGTTGAAACCCATATGTGTTATTTATGTATTTTATCCCCATTGGAGTGTAAGCAACTTGAGGCCAGGCATTATCTTTTGCTAATTTTTTTTTTGTATCTTAGTGCCCAGAACACAGTAGGTAATTAATAAATATTGACTGTTTGATTGTCTGCTCCATTAGAATGTGAACTACTTAAGAACAGAAACTGATCTACTTTTCTCTGTTCTCTCATGTTTTGTACACAATAAATTTTTAATTTTCTTTCCTTCATTCCTTGATATCCAGTCCCCCCTTGGTGATAACGATCAGTACTTCTCACATTTGCTATACCTTTTTTTGTTAACATCTATTCTTATATGTAACAAAATAATATAATACAACTCATTTGTTATAAATATAATAAATTATAATAAATATGCTTATCCAAGAAAAACAAATTCTGACATTAGTTATGTTAAAAAAAATCTATGTCTCATTTTCTCCTTCCCCTTCGTTCCCCCCTCCCCAAGATGGCAGGTAATATAAGTTGTACATATATTTTCATACGGTGCGTATTTCCCTGTATATCATGTTGTGAAAAAAAAAAACAACGCCAAATAAAAAATCCATGGAGGAAATGAAGTGAAAGAATGATAGGTTTCAATCTATGTTCTAACTCCATCTATTTCTTCTGTGCAGGTAGATATCCTTTCTTGTCATAGCTTTTCAAGAAAATCATTCTACTTCACTTATCTCATTTTCTCTTTTATCATACTTTTTTTCTGATATATGTATTTTCTGCTCCCTCACTCCCCAATCAGATTATAAACTTCTTAGGAGCAAGGCTAATGTAGCTCTGTAACACAGAGAAAAAAGAGAACTTCAACTGTGGAAGCCAAGTAAGAGATGAAGCTCTTTCCAAGAAAGAGGAGGAATCTGGATCTTCTGAGAAGAAAACAACTTCTATTTTTCCAGGGAATGATGATTTGTATCTACTGGTGTTTATCAGTTATCATCATCCTAGTAGGGTCAAAAGAAAAAAGATAGGTAGGGTGAGGGGTTGGTGATGTAGAAAGGTAGTGAGTCAGCTTTGCTTTAGCCTAATATCAACAACAGAGAGGTTTCCTACCCTTTCGGGACATGCCTTCAAGAAATAGTGGAGCATGGACAAATTAGATGACCACTACCTATATCTGGAGATTCATGTAGCCACTGGTGATGTTTCCAGAAATAAACTGGTAAAGATTATGATATTTTAGATCATGAATCTGAAAAACTTGAATAGAGACAGTGCTTTCCTTATGACTGATGACTAAAGGTAGGAGTTGAAAGGGGAAGGCTGATTTGGGAAGTGAACCTCTGGTTAAGACAATATTTGAGACTGGGATTTGGGGGAGAGGGAGGGAAAGGGAAGTTTTAAAATTTAAAAAATTTAGAAGGAAAAAACATAGTTATGGAACTCATAATTTAAAAAAAACTATGCAGGGAAGGAGTGTATTTAACCAAGGTTGATGGAAATGTTTGCTTATTATCTCACAAATATAATCCAAAGCCTTTTAAATCAAAGTATTCTAACTAGAGAGAATAATTATAATGTAGAAAGATTACTAGCAGTAGAATTTCACAGACGACAAAAACCCAAGAAGGAAGCCAGAAATAAAACCCATGGACTCTGCTGCTCACTCATTACTTTACAAAGTATGGGTCACAGGCAAGGAAAACTAGAGATCCTAACACAAGGAGGTAAATTTGTCCTCCTTGGTATTTATCACTGCAACTTTGTGGAATGAGATTCATGACTGGAATATGCCTTACGGAGAATAGTGTGAGTAGCATTGTATATTGAGAAGACGCTTTTAGGAGGGGAAATCTAGCAACCAAAGAAATGGAGTATAAAAGAGCCTTTGAACCTATACTCATCGGCACTTTTTTATTGATGATCCAGATGAGATAATTGATCCTTTCCCTCAAATTTTGACATTTCTACCAAGGTTACTATCATTGGGAAAAGTGTTAGAGTTAGAGTGAGGAAGATATGTTTTGGAAATCCCACTTCTCAAATACCCACTAACTGTGTGATCATAAACAGAAACACACACACATATCTCTGTAAAGCATATCACATGATATATATTTAATAACTATTTGGATTGTAGGGGTGAAAAAAAGAAAAATGTTGCAGTTGACAAAAAGCTTGATTTGGCAACCACACTGGATAAAATAATGATAACCAAAGATTTTATTGGCAAGAACAGTTGTCCAAATCAAAAAACATGAAACAAAATGGCCAAGAAGGGATATGGGATTCATAGTCTTTTCCTTGTTGCCTTCATTTGAACAATCCTCTGATCCTCAATACCAAGCCTGCTACTGGGATTATTTGTCCCTGGCATCTTAGACTCCAACACTTTTGCTTCAGAAGGGTAACCTTGCTCTATGAATGTACTCTTCATACCAATTCATTTTAATTTCACAAAACTCACAGTTGGAAGGGAATTTAGAAATCATCTCCTATAAATACCTAATTTTATAAATAAGGAAACCAATAAATCAATATCAATAAAGTAATATTATATCTGTTAGATAATAATATCAAAGACTTAGAACTGAAAGGAGTCTCTGAAATTAATTAATCCAAACTGCTCATTCTATAGAAGAAACTGAGGTTCAAAAAATTGACTTGATTAAGGTCACATAAGTATTATCTAATGTAAACTCTTTATTTTAGAGATAGAAAAACTGAGCCTATATAAGGGAAATGATTTGTCCACCATGAAACAACCAGGAAGAACTGGAAGATCTAGGTCTTGAACTTGATTGATCTGACACCAAATCTATTTCTCTTTACTTCCTGACACTCTTTTAGTGTTTCAATATCCAATGCCTATAGCCATTGAGCAATGTTTGAATCTATATCTTTAGGACTTACATTAAATATTTTTCTTCTCTGCTGCCCCTACTTGATACCTTAAAGCCTTGACAATTTAATTCATTTTTTTACTACTCTATTATTATTATTTTATTGGGAAAGTAGAACACTATTCTTTCTGATTATGGCCATTTTGTAAGTGTACGGATACAGCAATTATCTACTTTTTAGTCAAAAATGTGATTGTTCTCATTGCAGAAATTGTTTTCAAAAGCTGAATTACTCAGTTACCTTATCTCTCTCCTAACTCAGTGTTCAGTCACCCATCCCCCCCAGGCTAATAGCACAGACTAGGACATTGTGCATGAAATCACTGTTGGAATATGAAGCAAAATCATAATAAAATCATGTTATTATTTTAAATATAAGTTGGGCAAGAAATAAATTGTTCCCGACCTGCTTTTATTAGGGAACTCAAGCTTGATTAATTCTTGGCCCAGATATGCTTTTACCTCTAGCAATTACATGCCGCTATTACAGTGATTATTTTATAAAAGCTAATAAACACTATCTGGAGTTAATATTTGCTCCTGAGGAAAGTTTGCCAAGAGCTTAGAAGACGTTTACAGAAGATTTTGCCCATTAGGTTTGTGTACAAAATTTGAAACACCGAAATCCTTTTAGCATTATTAATAAAAAAAAATGCAACGTAAAAACAGTTGTACCGAATAAAGCTGAAATCTGATATGAAATAGGCAAACCCTTAGGAATTTTACTGGATCAGCCAAATACTGTCCATCTTAAATTAATTCCAGCAACATTGCTATTGATTCAATCACAGAAGTGACCTTTGCTTAAATGTGGATCGTCTGAGCGTGTGCACATGCATATGTGAGTCATAGCTAATGACTGAACTCTGGTTCATTTAAAGAGTAACTTGCTAGTGGGAACATTATTCAGAGTTTGGTCTTTAACTTTAATGTATATTTGTCCCAGTTAAAGATGGAACTCTGGCATTCTACATGGCAACATGATTTAGGAACTAGTCTGTGGCATTTACATTTCACTGTTTTGATTTAAATAGAAGGTGTTTGCCTTTATTAGGATCCTTAGTGATGACAAATAAATGGGAAATGTTGCTTGAATTTCTTCCTAATCATATTTTACACCAGATGCCCTGAGTAAGACAGATTTTCATATGCTAGCACCTTTAAATCAGGGACAAATCCTTACTTGATCCCCAAAATGTTCAGCCTTTATAATAGAAGCTTGAGCAGAAACAAAATGAATTTCCTAATTGTTCGTTCTTCTTCCCACATTATTACAGCTAGTAGCTACATGGATAATGTGCTAGGTCTTGAATGAGGAAGAACTGAATTTGAAAACTCAGATATTTACTAGGTATGTGATATTGGGGAAGTCACTCATCCTCCGTTTCCTCATCTGTAAAAATGGGCATAATTGTAGAACCTTCCTCACAGGCTTATGGAGAGGATCAAATGTAAAAGGCATCTAATACAGTGTCTGACACATAGTAAGTGCTCAGTAAATGTTTATTCCCTCCAGTTCATTAATATTTATTGGCTCTCCAACTATATGTATTATTTTTACTCTCCACATTCCACCTTTTTAGCTTTCTGGTGGTTCTTATCTGAACTTGTAGCACTTTAAATTCTTCTTATGTATGTATATCCTAATTTCTAGTTCATCTATTTATTTGCATTTTTTATCTCCATTGTTAGATTAGAAGTCCCTTGAGGGCAGCATCTTTTTTGGTTTATCTTTCTACCTTTCCTAAAGTACTTCAAAAGGTATTCCTCATGTGGAACACTTTTTTAAAAAAGTGTAGGTTAAGTGAATAAATGAATATGGAATTGTTTCCCAATTTATGGGTGGAAAGAGAAAAATTATGTATATGTAAGGAGAGTAAGATTTTCCTTTCCTGCTCTAGCCCTCTTCCCTGTCCCCTGCCCCAGCTCTCTTCCTATAGTTATTGGGGTTTTATCACAAAAGATGAGGGGTTCATGTGCTAACAATTGACTATCTCCTTTAGGAAGTATGAACACCTCTTTCTGAGCAGGAAGAGTGTATTATTTGAGCAAACACAGTGACAGGCTACATTTTCAAAGGAATTTAAATAGCTAAGCTCTAGAAATAGTAAAGAATTCGAGATTTTCAACAGTTCCATTGAGGTACCTTGCTTCTCCTTCTCTGCCAAGGAATTGATTTTTGGAAGGGAGAACAGAAGTTCTCCCTCAACTACCAACCTATAAACATGGAGTCCAGTTATGGAACTATTTACCCAAAAAGAAATATACCGTTCAGCAACTGAAGAGTCAGTTTTAGTTAGTTCAAAGCATAGTCAAGTGAGTGGAGAGTCTCATTCCTGACATTCTGAGTCAGTGTTTAGAGACTGAAAGTATCTTCAAGGATCAAGACAACTGGCAGCAAAGAAGAGATAGAGCTGATACCTTACTAGGTCTGTATCCCAAAGAGATTTTTTAAAAGAGGGGGTGATGACCTATTTGTACACATATATTTATTGCAGCTCTTGTGGTAGCAAAGAATTTGAAATTGAGGGGCTGGCAATGAATTGGGAAATAAATAAACAAGTTGTGATATTTAATTATGATGAAATACTATTGTGCTATAAGAAATGACAATCAGGATTACTTTAGAAATAGCTGGAAAGACTTATATGAACCGATGAAAAGTGAATTAAGAAGAACCAGAAGAATATTATACATAGCAATGGCAATATTCCTTGATGAACAACTGCGAATGATCTAGTTATTTTCAGTAATACAGTGATCTAAGACAATCCCAGAAACTTGTAATAAAAAATGCTATAACTCTCCAAGAAAGAACTGATGGTGTCTGAATGCAGACTAAAATATATTATATTTCATTTTCTCTTTTTCATTTGAGATCTATTCCACAAAATGACTAATATGGAAAAATGTTTTACATGATTACACATGTAAAATCTATATCAGATTGCTTACTTTCTTGAGGAGGGTGCAGGGCAGGGAAGAAACAAGGGAGGAGAGTCAGAAGAAGAAAGAGCATTTGAAACCCAAAACTTTAAAAAAATGTTAAAAATGTTTTTACATATAATAGAGAAAAATAAAATATTATTTTAAAAAGAGCTTGTCCTATCTATAAAAAGTTGAATTTCAGAGAAGATTGAATAAAGAGTCAAAGGGTTTTGAGGTTCTGCATTTCCTGAGATCCTTTTATTTCCCTCCCCACTTCCCCTTGACCACATAAATTTCTTGTGTGTATGTCTCACTATTGCTGACTTGTACTTACTTTTCCATCCTATGCTGTGTATACTAATGGAAGTACATACCCTAGCTTTAGAGAGGAAGTAGATTTTACTAAGCTTCCTCCATCAAAATGAGAGCTAACTGTGCCTGCTATCTGGGTGTTAATATGAAGTAAATTAGTGGGACCTCATGAGCTATAAGTTTAGGATTATTGAAAGCAGCTGACTAAGAGAAAACCTTGCCCTGAGTCATGAACTGCCTAAGGATTATTGAGCTGGTCTAAACCAGTTAAAGAAGAAAACTGGTTGTACCTGGAGTGAGCTGTGTTGGGAGCCTACAATTCCAACCAGATGTTGCTTGTCCCCAGCTTCTGGGTATTTCATAAAATAAATTAACTACCCCTTTGCTGCCCCTCCAGAGCCCTCCTAGGCTCTGTAGACTTTATTATGTAAAATAGCTCATGTAAGAGCTTAGCTGTTTGGTAACCTTAGACTGGATTCTTTCACTTGTATTAGAAACTCTTTGTTGTTACTCCTTTATTTCAAGTCAATAGGAGTATATCCCAGAGTATATTCTAAAATCTGGGAGTAGCAACCATCTTTTTGGGGATCCAATTCATGAGTGTGAGTACAAGTTGGAAATGTGTACCCCCATATGCCAACACTATGACCTACTATCATTAATCATTGAATTACCTTCAATTCATTAAAAATAAATTATAACATTAATTAGTGGAAAAACCAAATGGAATCTAGATCTAACATTCTTTCTTCAGAAAGTCTTCATGTTCCTTAAAAGAACTACTTAGTGTAAAAGTTTGTAGAAAATCTTAGTGTCCAGTGTATGTGTATATATATATATATATATATATATATATATATATATATATCCCCCAGAGAAAGAGTTTACTTGAACATGACTGAACAGTGGTATTTGTATGTGAGAATGTATTTTCTTTAAGAATTAATAATTTGCTTAATTTGATTATGGAGGAAGGATCAGGCAGTTGATGCAGCATGAGTTTAGAGCTCCCAAGAAGATTCTGGAGATTCATGGGGAAGTAACAAAGAAACAGCTTTCACGAAAAAGGGGCTAATCATCAGAGGGTAAAGGATTCAGTTAATCCTGGATACTTACAAGAAGTTGGCTTCTAGGGGACAGCTGGATGGCTCAGTAGATTGATAGCCAGGCCCAGAGACAAAAGGTCTTGGGTTCAAATGTGAAGTTAGACTCTTCCTAACTGTGTGATCTTGGGCAAGTCACTTAACTCCCATTGCCTAGACCTTACCGCTCTTCTGTCTTAGAATCAATACACAGTGGTGATTCTAAGATGGAATTTTTAATTTAAAAAAGGAAAAATATATTTCAGATGTTTTTT
>NC_058131.1:209209571-209219928 GCF_016433145.1 Gracilinanus agilis | reverse complement strand
GTCAGGAGAGGTTAAGAGCTGCTTCTTACTCTGCCGCCATCTTAACCCGGAACTCTTCAGATGTTTTTTGAAGCATGACCAAAATTAAAGCATTGAATCTTTAAAGTATGTTGAAATATAAAGTACTATAAGAAGATCCCTGATTTTTTTTAATGTAGTGAAAATGCTATAGAAGGTAGATGAAACATTTATTAAATTCTTGCTTTGTGCCAGACATTGTGCCAGATACTGGACATAGAAATCAGGCCTAGTAAGATGAGACAAAACCTTACCTATTTGTGTGAGGGACCTATCATCAGACTGGAGGTTACTTTTTGGGAGGAGGCGAAGGTCCAAATAGAAAATACATGGTGCAGAATGGTCCACAAATCATTTAAAATATTTGAAATGTTCCAATTTCTTGATAAATTAATATATTTCAATAACATTTAAGTATATATATGTATATATATATATTATCAAGAATTAAAAATATGACAAACTTTTTAATATATGGACAATTTTATTTAATAATTTATTTATGGACTAATCTGTTAACAAATATTCTATTTTCTGAATATGGTTTATAGGAATTATAAAAATTATAAATTATATAAGCTTATATGTATAATAGTATTTTTGAATTAAACTTTAGTAAGAGTTTAAATTTAGTTTTTATGCCAAATATGAGAATTTTAAAGTAATATTGAGGTCACCAATTCAAAATATTATAGTTTAAGTCAAAATGACTTTTATCAGATTTACTTACAAAGAGGTGGAAAGAATGAAAGTAGAAAAATGTAAGAAGTTAAAAAATTTTCTAGCCTACCACCCCAACTGCTGCTCCCATGTCTGGCTCAGCCCCAGCAGAGCTTCCCCAAGTCTCATCTCCATGTGGATTTCCTGGTAATCCTCAGCCAGAGGTCCCAGTGGTGTCTTCAGCCAGAGTTCCACCAACGCAGACTCCTCCAAAGCCAAGGCAGGAATCTCAACCACTCACTCCAAATGCCAGGCAGGGAATGAATTTCCGGAACCAATTTCTCCAGAAGCCAGGAAAGGAATTCCTTCAGACCATACTGGTTTCTTCTTTTTATGCTCCTTTTCCCCACATCACTTCCTATCACTCCCTGTAATTTCCCCTTCTTTACAGAAACCAATGGTAGTCTTTCAATTTGTCTGTCATTGCCCAAGGGAGGAAGTGCCATAGCCTTTGGAGGTATGAGCTTATTCTAGTAAGTGTTAAGTAGGGGGACTTTAAGTTCTTGATTTGATTAGCTAAAATAGGCAAGGGGAGAGTTAATCCTATTTTCACACTTTTAAAAAATATTTTATGTGGTCTTATCATTATTGCTCTTTGATATTCTTATCAATAGAACTTTTAAGAACTTTTGTCCCAATTTCATCAACTTAATTAATAGTATTGTGAATGGATCCATAACTAAGCATTAGTGACTGAGTATACATGACATGTCAGCACCTGTGTGCACTTCAGCACCAATCAATAACCAGCATGTGGGGTTCCAAAATCAAAATAATTCTGAGTTTAGAGAAACGGTCAATTCTCTGTCTTCCCTGTACTTCTGATCCCCTAATCTTTAACCCATTTCCTAAGCTTTGAAATTTCTAATATAAGCAGCAACTTAATCACTCATTCATCTTGAGATTTAATGACCCTGATGGTGTTTGATTATATTACCTGGCCTGGCTCTTGAATTATTCTTGCCTTCTTCAACCTTGACCATCACCTCCTCTTTTTTCCTAAGTGAGCATTACTGGTCCCACCTTGTGTAAGGATTTTCCTAGTTACACATGTGCTCCAACTTTATATTATTTGATGTGTAACTTTAAGTATCTTGTTGTACTGACTTTGAAAATACAATTGTTTTCTTCTAGGAGCCGTTACTTTAATATGATTTTAAAATCTTGTACCAGAATTATTTCATGTTCTCCATTCTCTTGGTCCATTCATGGAGGAAATTGCTTCACTGTTACTTTCTCTTGTTAGAGATTCCTATTTTTCTTATACCCAGCAGGATCGGCCAATTATAAGATCTATGGCTAGTGGAAGGGACACATCCAAAGTTTTTTAAGGCACAAGGTGAAGCTTTCAGGCCCAACTTTCTGTTCACTGTGCATAGTCACATCTGTGTAGATTCTGTTTAGTCGAAACTCTACCCAAGATTCCCCTTCCAAGATAAACTCATTATTTGAAATCTCTTCATTATGCTGTTTAATTCAGCTTTGGATTCCCAAAACCATCCCACCTACCTCAGCCTCCTTTCCTCTCTGACTGGAGGGCTGAAAGGTAGAACACTAAATTCCTCTCAAAATCTTTCTAAATTTCTAGAGGGTAGAACCTAGACTTTCCAGCTCCCTCTCTACTTTCTGCCTGTAGTTCTATTTGATTGTATTTATGGGCTTTTGGTGTTTGTCCCCCTCCCCATTTTCCAAATTCCTTTTGTCTGTTGTCTTTCCTACTTAAATATTTAAGTTCCTTGAGGGTAGGAACTATCTTTCTTATTCTTTTTTTGTTTTAGCACAATGCATGACACATAACAGATATTTAATAAATGCTTCTTGAATTGAAATAATTTGTGATATGTATTTCTCTAGAAATACAAATTATTGTTAGAAGGAATCAGAGTGTGTGCATGTATGCATATGTATTCTTTGTCCTTCATTTTTCTAAGAGGAACAAAGACATTAAAGGGTGATATCTTGACATGTGCATGAGATATATTTATGTGAGGAAGAGTTTCCCAGAGTTGCCAGCCTCACTCTTTTTCAGAGTCATCAAAGTCCAATGACAAGACTAAAGTTAGAATGACAGGCAATGGCTCAGAATGCAAAGGACGACCTTTGAGTCTCTGATGTCTGCCCAAACTCTAAGCATTCCATAGTGCTTCCTTCAGCTTCCTTCATGGCTGTTGGAATAAATTATTCTCATCCACCCATTCCACCAGGAGTTTTCACATGCTTAAGGTAGACACCTTCCTAACTCATTGACAGGTTTGAAACCTATGGATTATCCTCAAAGTTGTTTAGCCATTCTGTGGAACCTGTTTACCAGGGTGTGATTGCTGCCCTTACTACAGCTTCTTGTCTTTTATGGGGGAATGGGGGGAGGAAGGGACAGACTTTAAGGGATCCATAGTCTTTATTTTAATAGCGATATATGCCAAGACATAGATTCATAGTTTCAGAGAGGGTTTTGAGACTAGGGAGACTTTAGGGATCATCTATTCCATTCCACTCATTTTATAGTCATAGGACTGAAGGCTCAGAAAAGTTAAATAATTTTCCCAAGGCCTAAGGGCATCATAGTATGGTAGAGACTGAGAGAGACCTCAATAGGGAGTGGGAAAGCAAGCTCTGCTACTTAAGCTGGTGTGACATTGGGCAAATCACTTCTGCTCTTCCACTTCTTGATAAAATGAAGAAGAGACTGTTCCTTCTCCAAATCCTGTGACCCAATTATCCGAAGTTTCTCAAGCTCCTTGAGCCTTAGTTTCTTCTATAAACTCAAGCGATTGGACTAATGGATCTTGGATGCCCCTGCTAACTCTAATCTTGTGGCCACATAGCTGACAAATAGCAAATATAAGACTAATCCCATTTCTCCTCTTCCCTAGTTCACCATCCCTCCTATTAGATTGCTGAGTTTCCCTGGCCCCCTGAGCCATGGGTATTAATGATAGCACCCAGAGCTCAATGGGTATTTTTTTCATTGAAACATTTCAAATTGCTTTCCCAGGGCCTGGAAAGGCATTGCTTCCTTTGAAATTGACTAATACTGAAGGTCAGCCATGGCTTGGACACTCTAGTATGAAACTTGATTATTTCCTTGTGGCTTGAAGGGTTTTGAGGACAACTTTATCTACTGTTTTCAGCTGTTATGCCCTGTTCAAAGCAATCTTAAAATAAGAACAAAACAAAGCAAAACAAAACAAGACAAAAAACCTATTCTCTGTCAATTACATCTAAAAACTCTCAGGGGCCCATTAGGCATTCATGTCTTTGGTGTCCTTGATCAGAATATTTATTTTTAGTAGAGTACCTCCTGGGCAAGTCACTTAACCCCATTTGCCTCAGTTTACTCATCTGTAAAATGACCTAGAGAAGAAAATGGCAAACCACTCCAGGATCTTTGCCAAGAAAATCCTTAATGGAGTCATAAAGAGATGGACACCCCTGAAAAACTACTGAACAACAACAAATAAGATTAGTCCCCTGCTGGATTATCATAATCATTCAGGTAAATGATTGTAACCTCCCACCCCTACCCAATATACACATACAAACATACATGCCTTGTTCTATTGCCTTTTGGAATTTCCAGACTGGTAGAGCCAGAAGTCAGCACACTTGAAATTTTAATGAGCCCTGATAAGAAGAGCTTGATTGAAGGCTGATACTATGTAAGGCCTCTTCCTCATGGCTCACCAGAAGGTGTTCCTCCTCATATCGGTCTTTAGGCAATGAACAAAGCATCTTCTTTTTACCACAAAATTTGGGAGATCCTTCTATAATATTTAGTTCAAGTGCTTTTTTTATGTTCAAGACTTAAAATGTCCCTGTCTCAAAAATTTCTCAACAATAAGTTTTTGAGAATATTTGTCTCAAGCACAGTCAGGAGAATACTGGAGGGCTGAGGAAATGTTTTCAATTACCTGTTAGTGCCATGACTAGTTCTTTCATTTGGTTCCATTCCCTGTATACAGTCTTCTTTCTAACCACTAATGCTCTGCCTAACCTCATTAATCCATGGCTAACATCATCCCATCACAAAGTTTCTGAACCCCTGGCTAATGATGCTCAAATTCTGCATTTATATATGGAATCTGATTTTTAAAGACCATTATTAATATTATAACATAAAATTCTCTAAAAAACACAATCTTTACAGCTTTGCTACTCCATTATTAAGCGGAGTTCTGACTTAGTCTGGGAGCACCTTTTCCTACAATATTGGAAAGCACAGCTAATTTCACAGCACAAGTGAATGGCAAAACTCATTCAAGAATCATTTAAGTGCCTGCTATGTACTAGATTAAATTCAAGGTGCTAGAAAATTAAAAAAAAAATTCATGTTTACAGAAAAATCCTTATATTCATCTTCTCATTTTCCCCTTAAAACAAATTTGAAAGGGAGGTGACAAATAGAGAACTTTGCTTTTTAGACACATTATCAGAAAGAATGTTAGTCAATATCTTTTCTCCTGAAGACTTGACAATTCTGATAGACAGTTTGGTAATTAGCAGAACTGCTATTTAAACCTTTGCCTTTTGATTTCCCTCATTATCCTTTGGTGAATTCTGTAATCTTATGGTCTTCCAGGATGCCTAGACAATGACTTTCATTTTCTGAAACTGAAGACTACAGAATCCTATCAGGTTAATGGTAGAAGACAATTGAAGCCTCATTCTCTTACATTTTAGTAATAATTTAGTAATTGATTTTTAAGTCACATTTTTCTAATTTTCCCCTTTCCTTCTCTCATTTCCATTGTACTTGAAAGGTAACAAATTCTTTCCTCCTAACCTCCCAACAACCCTCTGAAGTAAGTGGTATAATTACCTCTTTTATAGTTAATAAAAACT
Organism: Gracilinanus agilis; assembly: GCF_016433145.1. Lineage (NCBI taxonomy): Eukaryota > Metazoa > Chordata > Mammalia > Didelphimorphia > Didelphidae > Gracilinanus > Gracilinanus agilis. Next base: position 209,214,348 of record NC_058131.1, on the reverse strand, counting down.
GAGACTCAGAGAGGTGGATTGATTTATCAGACATCTAGGAAGTACCAGAAATAGGATTAAAATCTCCGTGTCCCAGGCTCCATGTCTAAAGCTCATTCAACTATGTTTTGATCACCTCAAAGTCCTTCATAAGTGAATGGTTGTTATGGTTGTTATTATCTTGTTCTCATCTCTTTTGATAGGATTCAGATAGAACTAGTCCTATGACAAGCCAATAAATACCCTGCTATTCACTTACATTTATGTTTCATGTATATTTATACTTCTCGTGTATGTTTATGTTTCACTTTATAGTTATGTTTCATAGGTTCTTACACAGATGAATAAAAAATACTTCTTTTAATTGGTTAAAAATATTGAGATGTAGGCTCATCTTCATACTCCCCAAAAGTATCTTTTGGATCACTCCAGTACAAGACACAGTGATGGGGATAATATGAATCTGCCTCATTCTGTACACCTATGATTTTTATTTCTTCCAGTAACTATTTACATTTTGAAAGTCATTTCTTTTACATAGTTTATTGATTACGTGGTATTTGTATGGTGACTTCTTTTAAAATATTATTATTAAATTTATGTGGATAAATGTTGTACTCAAATAATTGTGAATAACTTTTCTGTACCTGATAAGTCCAATTCTAGTATAGTTTTTGTTGAATTCTCAAAGATATTTCAAGGATTATATTTTCTTGGAGAGACATTTCTGGTACTGAAGCTAGAGACCTGACCTCAGAGACCTGGGTTCAAGACTCACCTTTGACACACACTAGCTGTATAACTCAGGACAAGTCACTTTAACATCTCTTTTTTTTAGGTAACTTTCTAAATATAAGTTGTAGGCAGGATGCCATCCAGTACTGGTAGAGTGGATTTTCTTATCTGGGAATTCCCTTTATGTATGAACCTGGAGCCCTTGGGAATGGTTGAGGGTTAGAGTATTCTCATCTGGGAAGAAAAAGGCTGGGTTTCCCTGGTGCCAGGGCTCCAAGATTGACAGGGGCTGATGATATTTTGATCTGAACTACCTGGACAATTCTTTAACTTCAGTTGTATATATTGGACTGCATTGCTGCACAGAGAACTGGGTGGGTATTCTGAGAGTCCATCATAGTGGCTTGTCTTAGGCACCTTTATTTTTGCAAAGAAGCACGTTCCTCTCTACTTTTGAGGGGCGGCATGACTTTCCAGGATCTCTATGTCCTTGCCTTGGAGGGTCAGCTTTGGCTTTATAAAAATCATAGATCCAGACTTGTTTCAAAGTCAGATAGCTACTAAGCAGCAGGAAAGAATAGGAGTTGTACCCTTCCAGAAAGGACCCCTAGTGCCATTTTGTCATCCCCTCTGGTCATCCTCTCTTTGTTGGAACACTAGGCTGAAATCAACATATAACTACATTCCACTTTGCAAGAACTCTCATCTTTCCTCTGATCCCAAACTCAAATCTGCCCTTAAAGCTTCTACCCCTTGTTTCTGATTTGGTTTTCCAGCGTCTCACAGGATAAGTTGAGGTTCTCTTTTCTATGTACTTTAAGATGGTTTTAAATGCCTTACGCCTGCTGCCAAATTTTGTGTAAATTTCATGTTAAATTTTTTCTCTAAATTTAGAGAAAACTAATTCAAAAGTTAATCTGTTTTGAGTCAACTTCCTTTGACAGTCCAGCATAGCCTATGTACCCCTCCTCAGAATAACATGTTGAAATGAATAAAATATATTAGTCTTTAGAGCTGGCTATGGTGTGTCTCTTCTCCCAAACACAATCAGAGCAATTAGCCAAACCCCAGTACAGGTAAAAGTGGCAACCACGGAGGGCCCAGATCTGTGGGAGTATAGGATATGAAGGAAAAGAGTGGTGCTTTATCTTCCTAAATGGGGATTTCAGGGTCTTTTCAGGACTGGGGAAAACGGAACTTCTGACAGTCCTTTCCAGACTACAGAGAGTGATTCGTGGGTATGTATATATGTGTAAATCTGACACATAGAGGACAGATGTGTAGACATTTACATTTGTGTACTCACTTTTTCCTGACTTAGTTTCTTCTTCCAAATCCCAAATGGCATTTTACTATCACCATAAAGAAGGTCTACAAGATGAAAAAGCTATTCATTTATTTTTGAGGAGATCCAAAGAGCTTGATTTTATCCAGGTGCATTAAGTGGATAAGCAATGTTATCATTTCCATTGTTATAATTATTAATAATACTTTAATTAGCAAGCATTTGTTAAGTACTTACACTATATCAGGCATATTTCTAGGTTTTAATGTTAAAAAAAGACCAAAAAAAGAAAAAAAAATACTGTCATTAAGGGATTTAAATTCTATCAGAGGACACAATTAGTACATATACATGTATATGAAAAATGTGATCAAAATAAATACAATTTTATTTGGCCAGAGGTGAGGAGAGGCCCTACTACCTGGAAGCATCAGGAAAGGGCTTTTTTTTTTTTAAACAACCCCTCTCCTAGATAGCTGAAACAATATATTTCATTTTAGCTTTTAAATTTAATTTCTATACTTTTCTATACTTAATTAGAATGGTTTCAGTTTTCATAATATTGTTTTAGCATGTAATTAAATAGCGTAGAGTTCAAGTTATGTAAGATTCAAACATAAAGCCTGTGGCTTGTTTCTGCAAAAGTTACAGATAAAATTCAATTAAAGACATATTAAAAATAAAATGTGCTCCAATCCTTGTTCCATCATTGCTCCCACAGCACTGGTCATTGTCTTTCCCTGTCTGGAACATGCGTCCTCCTTACCTGGGCCTCTTGGTATCCTTCAGTGCTCACACTGGATGTCACTTATCTATGTGAGACCTTTCTCTGAATTCGCCTCGTGACCCCAGTTGTTAGTTCTCCCTCTCACTATGACCCCTCATTTGTTGTGTAAAAGATTTTGCATTTACTTATCTGTATACATCCCATTCCCCTCCATCCCCACAAAATAATGTTAACAAGAACAATTTCAATTTTGGTTTTGTATCCCCACCAAGCACCAAACACATAGTAATAATATATGCCTTGGAAATTGAAAATGTTTGTCAATCTTTAAGTTATAATGCTTTGCATAGAATTACGTGGAGTGGAACCTTAACGAGCACCTAAATCTGGGGTTCTTAACCTGTAAGAGAGAGAGAGAGAGAGACAGACAGACAGAAACAGACAGACAGACAGACAGAGAAGTGGACCCATTGCCAGTCCTGTAAAGGCTACGGGCCTATTCTCAAGTAATCTTTTTAAATATATAAAAAGTAAGTAGCTTTTATAAACGAAGCTAATTATATCAAAACATAGATATCCCATTGTTAAAATTTAGATGAAAAAAAAACAAACAACCCTATATTCTAGTTGAATCCTCTAATTTTATAGAAGAAGAAACAGGCCAAGGGAGGGAAAGCTCTTTCAAATTTGATTACCTTTCCATCTTATAATCAATACTGTGTAATGGTTCCAAGGCATGAGAACAGTTAGGACTAGGCAGTTGGATCAAGTGACTCATCCAGGGACACACGGGTAGGAAGTGTCTGAGGCTAAATTTGGACCTAGAACCTTCCTGTCTATATGCCTGGCTCTCTATTCACTGAGCTAACTAGCTGCCCCCCCTAAATTATTATTAATGATGATGATTACAGCTAGTAATTACAGTACATTAAGGATGTCAAAATGCTCATTTGATACTTAGAACAACACTGTAAGTTAGGTGCTATTATTATCCCCATTTTACAGATGAGGGAAATGAAGAAGAAAAAGTTAAGTGCTTTTCCTAGGGTCACAGAGCTAGTAAATGTCTGAATTATCAACAATAAAGAAAAGAAGGAAGAAAGAAAATTAGGGAATTTGTGCTTTCTTTTTTAGAAGTACTTTAAATGCATCTTTTACCTAAATTATTCATTAGGTATTAGTGTTCAATAATGAATGACAATGATGATAATAATAAGGAATATAAATAGTGTTTTTAGATTTTCAAAGTAAATTCCTTCACAGACTCTTTGTTCTAATCAAATTGAACTAATGATTGCTTTTGGAAACTGGCATTCTATCTCCTGTGACCTTCCTTCAGAAACCATTTCCCATACCTCTAATGCAGTTCCCTCTTGCCTCTTCCCTGAGGATCTTTTGCTTCCTTAAAGATCAGGTCCAGATTCTAAAGGAAAAAAATACTTCATAGTTAGTATTCTCTCCTGCCTCAATTCACTTAGATGCATTTATTTATTTTTTTAACCCATATATATTTATTTATATTTACATTTATTTATTTTTTTTAACCACTGTAGAATGTGGCTTCCTGAGATTGCATGAATGAGACAGTGTATGCAGTGAATAGAAGAAACCTGGGTTTCAAGTCCTGCTTCTGACTCAAACTGACTGTGTGAATGTTGGCAAATCACTTAGTATCCCAGGCAACTCTCTAAGACTTTAACAGGCGGAGCTGGTAGTAGTCTGCTTTGGTAGAAGAAATTTCCTAATTGAGAACTCCCTGTACCAATGACGTCCCAGGTCTAGTCAATCTCAGTTTCTCTGTCTCTCTCTGTCTCTCTCTTTCTCTTTCTATCTGCCTCTGTCTCTGTCTCTCTTCTCTCTTTCTTCTCTCTGTCTCTGTCTCTCTGTCTGTCTGTCTGTCTGTCTCTGTCTCTCTGTCTCTCTGTCTCTCTCTCTGTCTTTCTGTCTCTGTCTGTCTCTCTCTCTGGTTCTCTTTCTCTCTGCCTCTGTCTCTGTCTCTGTCTCTCTTCTCTCTTTCTTCTCTGTCTGTCTGTCTGTCTGTCTGTCTGTCT
>NC_058131.1:209156707-209206630 GCF_016433145.1 Gracilinanus agilis | reverse complement strand
TCTCTCTCTTTCTCTCAACATTTAGTACAATGTCTTCCACATAGTAGGTACTTAAGTACTTAATTGTTGAGTTAAATTTCTCAATTTTCTCTTATGTAGGAGGTAGGTCTGTACTATCCCCATTTTACAGATGAGGAAACTATACCTCAGAGTTGCTGCTTGATTTCCTTTGAGTCACACAATTCAAAAGTTTCCAATTCTAAGTCCATTGTTTCTTGCTATGCCATCTTGTCTTTTAAATTGCCACATGTATATTTGAATACCTCTTGTCATATTTCATAGTTAGAATTCAGTCATTATAGGAACAAACTGACACAATCAACAGTCAGGGTGTTAAGCTAACAAATATTTAGCCTCCAGATTAGAAGTATAACTAGAACTGGGATTTATGAATTTGCAAATTTTTCTTCCCTGTTGTATGCATCCCATTTTGTTCTATAATTTATCAGTATGCAAATATTTATATTTGCTGGATTTGTGAGTCAAAAGCCTCCAAGGATCATTATTCTGCCACCTTGATTTCCCCATGAAATTAAAGCTAAACCTTCAGGAAAACAGTGGTTAAAAGGGACTTGAAAATTCATTCAATGTGTCCTCATTCAACACATAGATAATTAGAGCCTACTGTGTGCTAGCTCACTAAGCTAGCTGCAGGAGGAAAGCTAGAATTTAACTGAGTCTTGGTGCTTACTATCTAGTAGGGGATTAAAGCACAAGTATGGATAAGCATGAAAGTTCTATGATTTTTATCAACCTGGGAAAAAGTGGAATTTCAGACAATCCATCTGTTGCTTAGAAGGTAAATAAATCCTAGATTGTTTTCTGAGACACAAGGAAATTAAAAAATCCACTGTAGCTGTCAGAGGCTTGATCTCAACCGGTCTTCTTGAGCCCAAATTCTCCCTTTATCTACCATGAGATGCTGTTTCTAGCTTGATAACTCTCATACAATATAGTAGGGCAGCTAGATGGCACAGTGAATAGAGGGCCAAGCTTAAAGGCAAGGAGACCTGAATTCAAATCTGGCCTCAGACAATTACCATCTGTGTGACCCTAAACAAGTCACTTAACCACTATTTCCCTCAGTTTCCTTATCTCTGAAATGAACTGGAGAAGGAAGTGCTAAGCTACTTTATTTATCTTTGCCAAGAAAGCCCCAAGTGGAATCAGGGAGAGTCAGAGGACTCAATGATACAAAAGCAAAAAATACAATATACCAAGTGGGATACTGACTGCCCTCTCACATTGGGGGCCCCCAAAATAGATGGATACAAAAGTTCAGGAGCATGCTGGAACTGGACTTGAGAGGTTTTGGTGTAAGTATTTGTACCTCAGAAACTGGCAATCTTTATAAATCAAGTCTATTTGTTATTTTGTTAGTTGTCTAGATTTCTGAAAGTGCTAATAATGAAGATTCACCTTCAATGTGTGTTTCACTTTTTTTTCCCTAGAGAGCCTGGTTGTTAAACATTTACCAGCACACCCCTTTATTGCTCTATAAACATTACACATTATAAATTTAAAGTTATATTTTACATAAATTATATGTATATAAATTTATAATTATAAACAGTCTAAGTTGGAGTGCCCGAGAAGACTTAGGGAATAAAGTCATCACCAGATTATAATCATCATCATAATAAAATAACAACAATTGACATTTACTTAGATATTTATGGTTTGAATCTCCCAACACCCTTGCTGCAGATTCAAAGTATTTCATCAGTCTGCATCAGCCACTCAAAATCATAGTTCACAAGGCCCCACCACTGTATTTTTATAGTCAACCTTAAAAATACAATTAATTCAAATAAAAGGCATTTATTTAAGTAAAAGAGCAAGAAAATACCATTCCCTTCACCTCATTTTATAGATGGGGAAACTAAGGTAAACAGGGCTAAGAAAACTGTACCCATAAATCTGGAACATACTCTCCCCCAAATTCTCATGCCATTAGTAGCAAAAACAAGAAATAATAAGGACCATGCATGAGAGGCATGAAATATGAAATGTGTTGCTTGGCACATGCATGGAAGGACAATTTGTAGCTCCAGAAATTGGGCAATTATTAGTGTCTTCTATCAATTTCAATATCAGGCCTAATCCTTGCTGATTTTAGTATCTCTATTGGATCTGCTGCCCTTCTAGTCCCCAAATCCTTAGGGTATTTTCCGGAACAATATTTTCTGCTTGGCATTACTCCTTGATAACAATTTCTGTGCTCATATCTATAGGATCACCCACTAGTCATCACAGCTATAGTCCATAGAATCTCTCTCCACTGGATAAGAGGAGTCTAACAACTTTTCAGTCAAAGCTGCTCTAGCCAGTTAACCAAAGCCAGGCTGTATAACCCCAGGCTAAGATTAAGTCTTTTATTTTTCTACCCAGAGAGCCCAAAGCCCTCAGTTTCAGATAATTATCTCCCTTAGAGTTAGACACCCAAACTCCTTTGTTCCTTAAAATTCATATGATTTTGAGCTAGAACAAAAGAAATGTTGTGAGGGTAAACTCTTAGTTCAACAAGCAACTAATCTCAGTTTTGCCTTTATTGTGTGCCTGTGGTCCCTCTCTCCCAACACCAAAAACATAATCTTAAGAGACTTGCGCAAAAAAACAAAACAAAACAAAAACCCCTCAAGTGGATTGTATCAGTAACTTAAAGAGAATTTAGAGATGGTTTAGTTCCTCATGTTTAGATGAGGAAATTCACAGAGGAGGGGGAATTGGAGCCACATACTCAAAGCACCTCAAACCAGCCTCATGTCTGGCATTGATCATCTCTGAGAATGAGCCACTGATTAGGGGAAAAGGTAGAGAAAATGCTTTATTAGGAGTTTGGAGTTTCTATGGCCTGGGGCAAGTCCTTAAAACTCTGGGGACTTTAATTTTTTTTTTAAACCCTTGTACTTTGGTGTATTTTCTCATAGGTGGAAGATTGGTAAGGGTGGGCAATGGGGGTCAAGTGACTTGCCCAGGGTCACACAGCTGGGAAGTGCCTGAGGCCAGACTTGAACCTAGGACCTCCTGTCTCTAGGCCTGACTCTCACTCCACTGAGCTACCCAGCTGCCCCCTGGGGACCTTAATTTTAAAATGAGGTGGTAGAACTTGAAGGTCTTTTCCAGCTCTGAATTTATGATCTAGTTATCATTCAAGACCATTGATAAAATAAATGCTGTTTACTCCGGTACCATGGTGGAATGCTTCCCACGGCACCATTTCATTAATTTTATAATTTAGCATTAAGCCATTCCTCAACTTATTTCTGCAGCTCTCCTGAGCCAAGGAGGACGGTTGTCTTCCACCAAAGGAAGAACTGTCTTCCCCAGCCTGCCAGGATTATTACAACATTAGTCAGTGCTATATTGGGATGCTGACTGTCCTACTCTGGCTGGTGTGGATGATGACTGATCTCATAGATGAGTGGCAACCCCTGCCCCTCTGTCAGCCTCAGGAGCCTGGAGGATGACTCCCTGGGTCTGACTTTGCAGCTCTTCGAGCACCCACGGGGTGGGGGGGAGAGGAGTGTGGGCTCGGGATGTGCCAGGGAGGAAGAGCATCTCCTGAAATGCACAGTGCCTGAATCACAACTTCCCAGGCTTCATTTCTATATTTACCAGACTAAGATGGCTGCCAAGGTCCCACCTATTCTCATGTGACTCTTACCCAGCTCAGGATCTAAAGCTAACTATTTTTAAAGCAAGTCGTGAATGTAACATTTTTCCTTTGCCTTGGAAAATTCTAATTATCTCCTTGTTAGACATCCCTCTGTTCTCAGCAACTTCATCCGACTCCACGGGCTTTTCCTTTATTTTAGAATACTGGGCAAATTGTTCTGTTTACTTCTTTTAATGTTTGGTGGGCTGAAGTTTCCCCCTTATAGGGAAGATAGTGTGAAGAGCAAAAAACCTTGCATAGACCTTGTATGTATATGGTCTGCCTGTTGTCGCCCCGTTAGAATGTGAGTCCTTGAGAGCAGAGACTGTTTTAGCATTTCTTTGTCTCTCTAGCACTTACTATGATCCTTGGCATGTAGTAAGTGGTTAATAAATGCTCATTGCCTGATTGACTAAAGAAATGGTCTTGAACATGTGGCTTAAATTTTTTTGAGCCTTGAGTCTTCTTGATTACAAATAGGGGGATATTAACATTTGGAAGATCTAACTCTCAAGCCTTCCAGGAATCACAGAATGTGAAAATTGGTAAGAGAATTTAGAGGCTATTTATTCTAAGCTGAACTTGAAGATGAAACCCCTTGAAAACATATCTCATCAGCAGTCATTCAGCCTTTCTTTGATGGCCTCTAGTGACAGATGAAGAGTAGCCAGATGATGTAGTAGATAGAATGCTGTGCCTTAAGTCAAGAAGACATTTTTTCCTGAGTTCAAATCTAGCCTGAGACAATTCACTAACTATGTGACCCTAGGCAAGTCTCTTAAACCTATTTATTTCAGTTTATTCATCAATTTATTCATTACCTCATTTTATTATTACGGATGAGATAGAGAAGGAAATGATAAATCATTCTAGTATCTTTTTGGAGAAAACCCCAAATGGGGTTATGATGAATGGTGCATGACCAAAAACAATGGTAATGGCAGCTGAAACTACTATCCCCATGATGCAGGCAGTCTGTTTTGTTTTTAGATACTTGTAACTCTTGGGAAGTTTCCCCTTAGATCAGGCCTAAATTTACTTTTTTACATCTTTCTCCCATTTTCTCTAGTTCTGACCTCTAGGACCAAGCATAACCAGTCTCAACCCTCTTCTACATGGCAGCCTTTCAAATATATGGAGACTGTCATGATGCAATAGCTTCCCTTCTCATTCCCTCCCATCAATTGCACTCTTTTCTTCTCTGTCCAGGCTAAACATTTGCAATTTCTGTGACACATCGTCTATCCAGCCCTAACCTCTCTCTGACCTCCAGACTTGCATCTCCAACTGACTATTGGACACTGGATACCTTAAACTCAACTGAACTCATTTTCATTCCCTCTAAAACCTTCCCTTCTTCCTAACTTTCCTATTTCTATTGCAGCTACCTACCACCTTCCCTTTTAATCCTGCTCACATTGTAGGAATCATCCTCAATGTCTCACTTTTTCTCATTTCCATATCCAATCATCTGTGGAGTTCTGTCCATTCTTTTGTATATTCACCCTTCTCTCCTCTAGCACTATTACCAACCTGAAAGAGGCCCTCTGCAACTCATCTAGACTATTCCTTTTTGATTGTGCCCCCTGCTACAAATCTCTCTCCACTCCAATCCATCTTCTGGATATCAAATTATTCTTCCTAAAGTTATCTTTTCAAAATTTTTATTAAATTACTTTTATTATTACAATGAAAGATAGCAGGGTTGTTCCTCGATTGACTAAACAAATGGCTTTGAACAAGTCGTTTATTTTTGAGTCTTGAATTTTCTTGATTAAAATTTTATTGTATTATATAATATACATACATACATATATATCATACTAAAAGATATTAGGATTGTGAAAAGATATTTTTTAAGTTGACTCTGGTATCTGCCTACTGAGTAAACTCCAGATTTATAACACTTCTATGTTCTGGGAGACAGTCCTCCAGAATCTGTTAGTGAAGAATCCATTGCCTGGTGGCCAGCCTGGTGCTAGTCTCCAGACAACTGATATAGTGTCCTAAATGGATTTATTTATATGGACCTTCCCAGATTGATAGGTCCATCTAGAACTTGTATTTTGCTTTTGTAACCTTATGAAAACTAGGCAGTGGTAATATAATTGTATAATCATGGTTTTTATAAAATGGGTTAGACTACAAATTCCATGGTTCCTTTCAGCTCCAATTTCTTTTCTTTAGCTTGCTCTTTGATTTCCTCACCTAGTGTCTTCCATAAATGGCCATTCTAAATCTTCCCAACACCACTAATTAATGATCATTTTTCCTTAGGGAAAAATCTTCTGATTTCTCTGCATCTCTTTTTCCTTTTCCTTTTTTTTTAAACCATTATCTTTTGTCTTAGAATCAACACAGTGTATTGGTTCTAATGCAGAAGAATGGTAAGGGCTAGGTAGCAGAGGCTAAGTGCCTTGACCTGGTCACAAATCTAGGAATTGTCTGAGTTCATATTTGAATCCAAGACCTCCCATCTCTAGGTCTCATTCTCAATCTACTGAACCACTTAGCTAGTCTCATGTACATTTCCTTTGAAGACTTCCTTTTATTCCTTGCCTGGAGTTTAGTATCTCTCAACTTCTGCTTATGTCTGTTAATTGTCTTGTCATCCTTTTCTCCTGAGTATAATAAGTTAAAATGGTGCACTATTTGGACACTAGTATGTAAAGAGGTATTGCCTTAATACTGTTGGGGGGTACTCTCTGAGAGTCATAATCTAGCTGTTCTTTAAATGCTTTAAATGGCTAAAATCATGTTACTCACTGGCTGACCTCCATATCTGTAACTCTTCCCTTCTCTTATTTAATTAAACAAAGAAACAAATAACTAAATAAATGAACAAACGTAAAAAAAAGAACATCGTAGTTCTCAGCATGCTTTCTTCTCAATGATGAAATAAGTACTAAATCTCTTATTAACTCCATTTTGTAGATAAGGTAACTGATGACCTTTTCAGGTTCATACAGCAAGGAAGTATATGAAACAGAGACTGGAATCCAGACCTCTCTAGACTCAAAGGCCCAATGTTCCCTGGATATTGGTTTCATTACCCATGCTGCCTCTTTGCAGTAAATGTGTCATAAATTATATTTAGACCCAGATTTTCAGGGAAAACCTCCATAAGAACACAAGTCCTTCAATGTTTGGCTCTCCTGACTCCTTCCAGTCCCTGAAAGTTCCTCTTTTCCTCCACACACATCTGTGATTGAGTCCCATTTCTTTCCTGAAGTATTTTCCAAGTATTATCCAAAAATGTCTTGTAGAACTTAAACAAAACACAGTACTGGCTTAAAGCCCAATACTTAGTAAGCATTAAATAAATTCTGGTAAATCGAATTGAATTTTTAAAATAACCTGTTCTCGGTCTTTAATACTTTATAACATGCTACTTCAAAATACTTCTAGTTGATAATAGCTTCCTCTTGAAAATTATTATAAACTGTGATATAATATATATGCACACACACACATATATAACATGTGCACACACACATATACACATACATTCTTCTTTCCTCTTTAAATAAATCCCTAAAGAATTAGGTATTTTCTTAGTTATGCTACTGAGATCAGTTCTATAGTCCAGGAAGCTCAATCACCTTTGGAACCTAAAATACTTGTTTTGGAAACAGAAGGCTATTTTGGTTCCAGTTTTGTCACTTACTACCTCTGTGACTATGAATCACTCATTTCTCCTTTCTAAGATTTAGTTTCCTCATATGTGGAGTGAGAGGAATTGGACTAGATGGGGAATTCCTAATCTTTTTTTTTTGTTTGTTTGTTTATTTCAAAGACCCTTTCTCAGGCTGTTGAATCCTATGGACTCTTTCTAGGAAAAAAAAAGTTTTAAAATAATTGAAGGAAATGTTAAATTTCAGTTAGAAATGAATGAAAATAAAGACATTTTATTTTTCACTTATAAGTTCATGGACCTCCTGAAATCTATCAATACATCCTAGAACCCAACTTAAGAACCCCTAGTCAAGATTATCACTAAATAATGTCTTGAAATGGATGCATAGGTGAGAGAATGAGAAGGGAGCTTTAAAATCTGCTATTAAATTTGTTTGCAAACTTTTCTTCTACTTTGTCTTCACAAAGTATTTGTTCCAGCATTGAAACTAGGTTCTTCAGAAGTCTCTTGATGAGTTTTCCCCATTCCTGACTTTGTGCATAATTGCTTTAGCCCTAACACACTCCCATTTTGTATGCATCTAACTTACAGGAATTCAATGTATATGCCCATAACAAAGAACAATTTAAATAAGGAACCAGACACCTGCTTTTTATCTCTTCTCCTCCCCTGCCACTATCTCACTCAAAGAGTGTATGCTCTCAAATAACCTTGAAATGGATGAAAGATATGAATGTGTTGAGTTCATAGAGGAAGTATCTCTCCTGTTGAATGTGGTTCTACATTCTCCTCTTTCTTATTCCTATGGAATTTCAGTCAATCAATAATCAAGGTTTTTTCAAGAATCTACTATGTGAAAGGCAGCATGACCTGGAAGACAGGAGTATCTTGTTCAGATCTTGCTTCTGACACATGCTGGCTGTGTGACTGGTTAAGTCACTTAATTTCTCTGCCCATTCTACCTTTGTCACATCTCTTGTATATTTACCCTTCTCTCCTCTAAAACTGTGGCCAATCTAATGCCCTCAATAATTCACACTTGGACTACTCCTTTTGGATGTGCCTCCTGCTACAGATCTCTCCCCACCACAGTCCACCCTCTGCCTGTCAAATTATTTATAGTGCTGGTAGATAGATTTTCTCACTATAACACTGAAATGGCAGCTTTGTTCCCTATTCTCATCTTTAATATATGCTATGTACTTTTCTTGTTCCTGGTTAATTCACTTAAAGAAATAAAATGGATCTTGTCCTCAAGTAACTAAACTATCTTTTGGTGGATTCATGATATTTAAATTGGTATGAGAGATAAGTATGTCTTCAGTTGATGGTCTTTGATTTGATCTCTGTGTCTTCTTAGTAGCCTTTCTTGTCTCCTGAAGAAACAGAACAAAGAAACAACTGCTTGGTTGTTTGGATCACCCTCTAACATAATCAAACTTATTTGTGAAATCCTGTTAAAATTATATTTTTCCCCTTATTATCAATTTTCCTGGAGCTGTCTGTGTAATAGTGTTTTCTTCTGTTTGCATAGTAATATTGGTTTCTGCTTAATTCCCGATCAATGTTTTGGTTGAAAATTGAACAATAAAAAAGAAATTTACCTTAGTTTCTATAATAAATATATCCATCCACTCTGACACGCTGTGTCTTCTTTTAAGAAAAACTCTAAATCTCTTCTAGCTACAACTGTTTAGATATATTCAACTATATTTTATGAGAAATTTAAGATATTTTCAGAATATTATTGACTATGGAATATTTTCACTTTGGAATCAACCACTCCACCCTATCCCAAAAATGGACACTCAGCCATTATGGCATTCTTACCATGATCTTCAGTGCTTATCTCCTTCTTTCCACTTACCTCAGTCCATTCTTCAAAGGATTGCTCAAGTTTCATCTCGCATCTACTGTGGTCTACCTAGTCCATATTGTCTCTCTTATTCTTGAGTTCTTACTGTGAATGTGATCTGTACCACTCAGTTCAACTTTTTTTTTTTTTTTTTTAAATTAAGCCCTTCAGCTAGGTGACTCTAGTGGTTTGAGACTCAGGCCTAGAGATGAAAGGTCATGGCTTCAAATCTGGTGTCAGAAGCTTCCTAGCTGTACGACCCTGGGAAAGTCACTTAATTCCCTTTGCTCACTCTTTACAGCTCTTTTGCCTTAGAACCAATACACAGTTTTGATTTTAAGACAGAAGGTAAGGGTTTAAAAGAAATGCGGTCCCTGTTTTGTCTAAAGCACTGTGTTAGGTAATGCGTATACAAATCCTTCAAAGAAAAATAGCCCAGCCACTAAGGATCTTACATTTTCTTGGGAGATATAGCATGTATCACTTATTTATTTATTCTTTCAGAAGAGAAAGTATTAATAAGTGAAGATTGTCAGGGAGGTAGTTGCATCTGAACTGGATCTTGAAGGCAACTCAGGACCTTAAGAAGTAAAGACAGGGAGAATTTTCATTCTATAGACTGGAGACAATTTACACAAAGGTTTTGAGTCAAGAGATTATGCTGATTTGGGGAAATAGCTAGAAGGCTAATTTGGCTGGAATATAGAGTTTATGAAAAGGAACAACATAATATAAACATGGAATGCTACGTGAAGAACGAATTGTGGAGGACTTTAAATGCTTAGAAGATAAGTCCATAAAGGTTAAAGAAAGCCATCTAAGAATTTCTGATAAAGTTACTATAGTCCTACCTGAACATCAAGAAGGTCCATTGTATATCAGTGTACCAGGTGAAATAGAGAAGGGAGAGTGAAAACAGAGAAACCATTAGAAAGCAGTGAAGTAATCTAACTGAGCACTATTGAAGTCCTAAACTTCAGTATTGGCTGCTTTTGGAGAGATATAGATGTAGGATCAACAAGACTCAGCAACTGATTGGATACCAGGGAGGAGGGAGTTTGAAGAGTTGAGGATTATTTTATGACTATGTACCTGGGTGTCTTGAAAAATAGATGGAAAGATAAAAACAAGTTCAACAGAAGGATGGCATATACCTTCTATTCATGCACTGTTTCATTTGCTTAGCTATCTCTGGATCTGTTCTCTTCAATGTTCCTTCCTTTTCCACCATTCCTTCCCTAAATCCCCTCACTATCAGAGCACTAAGAGCAATATATATCTTCATTAAATATGTGTGGATTCATTTATATGTTGGTTTCTTGTGATAACTTGTAAAAACCATCTGATTTGCTCACACAAATAAAGCATATAAGAGTCTGCATCTTTCTAGGACAGAATGTTGGGTGGTGTTGTACCATATCAACATTATCAAAAATTAAAGCAAGCAAGGACAGCTAGATGGCTCAGTGGACTGAGAACCAGGTCTGGAGAGAGGAGGCTCTGGGTTCAAATATGACCTCAAATATTTCCCAACTATGTGTCCCTGAGCAAATCATTCACTCCCATTGCCTAGTTCTTACTGCTCTTCTTCCTTAGAACCAATACATAATATTGTTTCTAACATGTATAAGGGTTAAAATAGAGGTTTTGATAAAATAAGAGAGCAACATAATTTAAGTTTTAATGAGAATTTAGTAGAGTTATACATTAATATTTTTCCTTTAAGCCAGAGAAAAGAAAACTTCTAGCAGCTTTTAACAATTAACTATTTAGTTTAATTAAAATAGAGATATTAAAAGAATATAGTAAAGGAGGGAAAGATAGAAAAGAAGAAAGAAAGATTATTAATCTTATACCCTACAAATATATCTATAATTCCTAATATTACTCCTAAAATTCCTAACAACTACCTCTAACTGTCTTCTGAGGACAGTTTTTTTTTTCTGCCTGGCACAACCCAGGCCTAATCTAAGCTACTCTATCTATAACTAATTCACTAACTACCTAACTCCCTAAAATAATAGACATCTACCACTCACTCACTTACTCCTTCAATCAGTTTTCTATAGCTGCCCAACTGTCAGTAGCCAACTGACAGCAAATCCTTGCCTCAGAGACAGATCTTCTGCTCTCTAGAGATCCCAGAGGCAAAAAGCCCTTTAAAGACTAAAGCTAAAAGCCCTCTCAGTAAGCTCATACCTGCCTTTATATTCTAGCAACTAAACGCCAACCCACATACCAGCAACCAACCCCCAAAAAGCAACTCACACCCAGCATCAAACTTCCCAGCAACTGCCTGCCCTACCTGTCAGCAACTGACTCTCCTAACTGTCAGCAACCTCCAGCCTGCAACTGATGCTGGCTCAACAGGGGGCTCCCCATCCTACTTCCTGTCACTATGCACTGGTTAATCCCTACACATTTCTATGGTAAGAGGAACTGCAGTTTCCCCCATTAAATTAAAGAACATAAAGAATTCCTTTACACATGGATGGTAAATATTTTTATAAACTGATTAAGCATTTATTTAGTACTTTAAGTTTTACAAACTGTTTTATATATTTTATCTGTTTAGATTCTAACAACAATCATGAGCTTTTTTATCCCCATTTTACAGGTAAGGGAATTGAGGCTCAGAAAGATTAAGTGACTTGCCAAGGGTCACATAGCTAGTAAGTGTCTGAGGCAAGATTTGAACCCACATCTTCCTGACTCCAAGTCTAGTACCCTAGACAAAGAACCATCTAATTGCCTGTGGCAATGAAAACCTAGTTTCTAGGAGTCTTTAATTGAAGATGGATGATAAGGTGCCAGGATACTGTAGAGGGGATTACTCTTCAGGTATACATTAGGTTAGGCTTTTTCTGAAGCCTTTTTAGCTTTGACATTCTGAGATTATGAGATCAGACAGACACAAAGTAGCAACCTATAACATTAAGCTCATTCTAAAATTATATACTGCACCTCAAATCAGAATACAGCTTGGGAAACACCAAACACTCCCTGGTTCTCAGACAGCCATGGATCTTAGTCCCCAAACTTTGGCTCATAGTTTTTGTCTTAATTGTTGACTATTTTTTTTCTTTAGTTTTTATCTTCCTTTATTTAAAAATTATTAATACCATCTATTCATGTATAAATATATCTATCCCTTCTCAAGTAGTTGACTATTTCTCACAACAAATTTTTTTTTAGGACAAAAAAAAGTAATTTAGCAAAATCAAACAACCTACTATCTTATCAATAATATCTGACAGCATTAGTAATATTCCCAACTTATATTCAGGTCAATTCATAACTAAACCAAGATTTTATTAATATGTTATCTTTTTTATTTATTTAGGATTTTTAAGCAAAACACACCTTCAAATATTATGTGTAGTCTTAAATCTGTAATGGGTTGCATTAGAGCTTTGCTCTCTCCTGCTTTCTGATCCTCTGAAACTGGTTATTGTCCATTTTTGTCTCCCTTCTCAATTTGTTGGATCTGAGGCAAAGCCTCAAAGCTATTTAAATTTTCATTTCTACATTACTAGTCATTTCATATGGTTCTTAATTTTTATATGATTGCTAATAGTATGTAATTATCTGATAATTTTTCATATCTTTTCATACTTTATTCATTGATGAATGGATCATGGTTTTATATATTTGCATTAATCTCATATATCTTGAATATCACATTGTTCTCTGAGCTGTTTTATGCAAAAAATTGGTAAACCAGTTGACTTCTTTCCTTTTTATTCTTATTGCATTGATTTTGCTCATTCAAAAGCTTTTTTAATTTCATGTAATCAAAATGAGATCTTTTACCTTTTGTCATTTCTTATATCCCTTCTTTGGTTTAGAATTCTTGGTCTAGTCTAATGATTCTTACTTAACTTGTGGATCTATGAACTTATTTTATATCTGGTGACAAAAAGCTTTTGTATGGTTTTAATCTCTGTAAACTTAAAATCACACCAAGATTTTTGGTACACTCTGTATGTATATGTGTATGTAGATGTGAATGTCAATTTAGATATAGAGGCAACTTGAGTGAAGACTTAAGTTAAAATTCAGCCCCAGACACATTTACTAGCTTTATGAGCTTAGGCAAGTCACTTAACCTGTGTCAGCCTCAGTTTCCTTGACTATAAAGTATGGATATAATAGCTCATACCTTAAAAGGTTGTTATGAGGATCAAATGAGATATTATTTTAAAACACAGCACAATTCTTGGCTCATAATCTCTATATACAAATGTAAACTCCTCTTCCCCATCTCTCATTGCCCTCCTTTAGAGTGACTATAAATAATCATATTTCAATATAATTGTTTTTCTTTATAATCCTATATATTTATTACATATATTTAAAAAGATCATTTTGAGAAGGGGTCATAGCCATTACTGGATTACCAAAGGATTCCATGACACAAAAATATTAAGTACCTCTGCTTAGACATTGTTGTGAAAGATATCTCATCATTTTTTTTCATTAAAAAAAGATAGGATCTTTTGTGTTTAAATTGCGTTTCTAAATGAATCTTGTGGTATATAGTATAGGAAGCTAAACTAAGCATGCACACAAACTCATATTTATGTATATAGAAATATATATGTATATGTATGTACATATATATATATCCTTACATTCTCACCTTCCTTTCTCATTCTAGTCTATTCTGAATTCTTTTATCTGATTCTCACTTGTTTTTTCTTTATTCTTTCTATCCTCTTCATGAAATTGAAAAACTTTTGCATGAACAAAATTAATGCAACAAAGATAAGAAGGAAAGCTGTCAAGTGGATTATTAATTTTTTACATCAGATAACTGAGAAAGATCTTATATCCAAAATATATGAAATGAACAGAAATATCTACAAGTAAGAGCCATTTATTCATTCATTAATAAATTATATAAAATTTGAATTCTTTTCTCTATCCCATTTCTGTGGTTATCTCATTTATAAATATTCCATCATTTTTCCTTTTTTTTCTACCATGCCTCACTCTTCTTAGTATCAAGTTAGGAACATAGTAATATCAAATGGTAGCAGTACAATGAGTCACTGTGTCTTATAGCAGGTCCAGTTCTATACTCTGCCTTCACCACAATCATTCCTTCGACCTAAATTCCAATTTATTGAGAGTCTTCAATATTATGTCTACCCTAATACTATGGATGCTGGTTGCCTTTAAGTATTCCTACATCTCTTCTTCTGACTTGGAAGGCAGTCTTTGGAGACACAGACTTTCATGAGAGGAAGTGTTCTCTTGTGCAAATTATATGCCCTTCTCCCTCAAAGTAACCCATTTTAAAGTTCCTGTCTCTTTACAGATACTTACTCCACCTTGAAAATATTGCTTAATAGCAACTTTCTTTTTTTTTTTTAATCCATTACCTTTTTTCTTAGAATCAATACTGGGTATTGGTTCTAAGGCAGAAGAGTGGTAAGGGCTAGTCAATGGGGGTTAAGTGACTTGCCCAGCGTCACATAGCTAGGAAGTGTCTGAGGCCAGATTTGAACCCAGGACCTCTCATCTCTAGGTCTGACTTTCAATCCACTGAACCACCCAGCTGTCCCCAACTTTCTTTTAATTTATCTCTTCATAAATGAGAAGCATTTTTCTCTCCCCTTTCCATACTATTCCAATTGTTGTTTTGATCCTACTCCCACACAATTCTTGTTCTTCTTGAGAGAATAAAGAAATTACTATCTTTTCTCTACACATTTCAGAAACAAGGAGGGGAAGTGGACATCTCTTTCCCTTATATCTCCTCTCTCCATTCATAAAACTTCCTCCTCTGTTCTCTGTCCCACAAAACATTGATTAGGTTGTACAAGATCATGGAAATTAATCAATATGGATCTTTAATTCAATTCTTCCTCCCATTCTCTTGATGTCCTTTTTTTATTCCATGATGATCTCTCTTTGCTCTTTATTTTACCCTTCTTTTCAGTTTGTTTTCTTTAAAAAATAGCTTGTAAATGTGAAAGGATAATTATGTTGTTGCTGTTGTTTGTTGCTGTTGTTTTTTAAAAATTAACTCATTTGTCTCTTTTATTAAAGTTCAACTTTTTTATTGGAAATTAAGCTCAAAATTAAAGAATCCAAACTCTTGAATTGAGTTGACCTCTTTTGCTTTTTGGAATGCTTAATTCCATTCTTTTCTTTAATTTTTCATAATAAAAGAGCAATTCTGGGTCATTTGGATTGGTTTACCTGCATAGTTAAAACACTTTCTCTTGCTTGGTTGTAAAATTTGGGGGTGATTATTTAAAATGTGAAATTAAAGCATCACAAGGCATATTTTATATGGTTTTAAATGTACTATGGGTGATGAATAGAAGGACATGAATCAATCTAATGAGAAAACTAGCATCATAAAAAAAAGGCAAGTTGGTGTGACGGAAAGAGAATTGGTCTTAGTCAAGTCATATCTGTAATACTGAATATTAGAGTTGAAGGACAATTCAGTATTCAATTACTTCAACCAATGCCTGAATAAGAACCTTCTGTAAAACTTCCCTAGCATATTATTCATATATCTACCTATTAACTATGACCTATATAATTTTGTAGGAATTAATTCAATACCCTGAACCTCAATGTCTTAGCATGTAAAATGTGGAAAATAAAAATTATCCTTTCTAATTCATGGAATTGTTAGGAGGAAAGTGCTTTCTGAATCTTAAAAGACTCTATAATATCTAAGGTATTGTTACTACTGGGTATTTTACTTTAAGTAAGTAATTTAATCACTAAGCCTCAGATTTTACCTCTATGAAATGGGGGCAATTTATCTGGTTCATTGGGTTATGAAGATTGATCAAATGGGAAAATAGGTGACCAATATTCTGAAATTTTAAAACATTAAAAATGCAAATGGTCTGTTCATACTAAGTATAACAACTCATGTCTGGCTCAGTTTCCCAATCTGTAAATTGGAGGTACAATTAGGTAGCACATAAAGTAGTTTGGGGGTTTAGATGTGATGAAATAATATGTATTTAAAAAATTTTAAGCACTGAGTAGGTATAAATGTGAAGTGTAATTTTTACATATAATACATTTTACTAGGCTTAATTTCCTCATCTATAAAGTAGAGATAATATTACTTTTGTTATCTATCTTACAATATTGCTATGAGGATATTTTTAAACCTCTAATCTAATATACACATATATGATATTATTATAATTATAAGGGGAAAGGAACAAGCATTTATTAAATACTTACTATATCTCAGAAGCTAAGTGCTTTTATGAGTATTATCTCACTTTGTAACATAAATCATTAGACAGATATGAAACATCAGCATCATCATATTTTGAATATCAAATCCATGATTTTTAAAACGAGCTAGGTAGGGTTAGGACTAAGTGTTCCTAAAAGAGAAGAAGAGGTGTTTCAGGAATGGTTGGCCAAGTGAAAAAGTCAATGATGTTTGAGCTGCAATAAGTCTCATTGAACTGTGATGATCTGGTTGTGATTGTAACTGCCCAAAAGGTTGACGCCTTTCCCTTGCAATGCTGTGTTAGTTATTCTAAAATCCAAAATGAGGGCAATGTCAGCTGCTGGGTCTGGCATGAATTATACTATCTGAATACAAGTTGTTCCTATTGGCAAATGTGGTGGCACATAAAACATGGAAGAGTGGTCCCAAGTGACTCAATCCCTGCCAAGTTAGCCCAGCCCTGAGTTTCCAGAGCCATTCAGCCATAAGAGTGGAGACAGTAAAAGCATATAAGAAGGGTCATCTTGCCTGGCATCCTAGACATTTGTACTAGTCAGCATGATTGACAACAAAGCTTTACAATGCATAGTTGACAAAGATCCTGTTCCAATGCCAGAGGACACAAAGTTTCCTTTACTCTGACATAAATGTTGGAAGTGTTGAGAGTTTTTCAAATCTTACAATAATTTTCCATAACGGAGATATCTCTTGATTGTTCCAAGCATGACTGTTATGAGTCTGCAATGGAAACTTGCCAGTTTGAGGAACATGAGAGACCTCATAGAGTGAAAGATTTTTCCCCTTCATCTCAACACACACATGTTGCAGAGTCACCACATATGTCTTTTTTGGTCAATCAGTCAACCACAAAGTATTTATTAAAAATCTAGTATGTGCCGGATCTTCTGCTAGATGTTGATGATTAAAGCATAAAAAACAATAATCCCTGCTCTCAAGGAGCTTACAGGTGAATGGTAAAGAAAACAGTTGCAGATACATCTATATAGCATGAACTTGAAGTGAATAAACACAAAAATATATAAGAAGTTAGGTGCAAAATGGCTTGGCAAAGGGGACCTTAGCTGATTCAGGGAATCAAAAAAGGCTTTATGCAGAAGACTTTCTTGAAATGCATCTTAATGGTAGATGGGAAGCTCTGAGGAAGAGATAAGATGAAAATGCATTTCAGACATCTGGGATGGCCAGTAAAAAGTCATTGATACTAAAAGTGGAGTCTCAAGTTTAAGGAACAGAAACAGAAGTCCAGTTTGACTGCATCAAGAGTGTGAAGGGGGTGCACTGTCAAAGAGGCTGGGGATATCAGTTGAAGCCTCTATGTAAAAGTCCTTAGAAGATCAACAGAGGAGTATATAGCTAATCTGGAAGGTAATAGATTAATAAAGCCACTGGATTTACTCAAGTACAGAAGTCCTCTGGCATTGGAACAGGATTTTTGTCAACTATGCATTGTAAAGCTTTGTTGTCAATCATACCGACTAGTACAAATGTCTAGGATGTCAGGCAAGATGACCCTTCTTATATGGTCAGATTTGAACTTAAGGAAAATATTTTTGAGAGAATTGTGTAGAGATAGACTGAGGGGAGAGAGACTTGGGGAAGGGAGCTAGGTTAGGAAGCTGATGAAATAATCTAGATGAGAACTGATGGGGGCCTAAATTAAATCAAAAACTGTGTCAGCAGAGAGAAATGGTTGGATACCATAAAATAGGATGAGGTTAGAAAGGGCCAGATGTGGTAAGGATTTGAATATATGTGATTATTGGGAATAATGTGGTGAATATGGTTAGAGAATGCAGAGTAGGAGACAAGGCTGAGTTTACCAATTTGGAAGAACAGAGAATGCTAGTGTCTTTAACAGAAATTGGAATGTTTGGAAAAGGAAAATAATGAGGTCAGTTTTATCTAGGTTGAATTTAAGATGTCTAGATAACATCTAGTTTTACATGTCCAATAGGAAATTAATGATGTGAGACAAGAGGTTGGAGGCTGGGTATATAGATCTTGGAGCCATCACCACAAAGATGCAAGTTAAGCCCATGAGGCTGGATTAGCATCCTAAGAGAGATAGTACATGGAGAGAAGAGAAGAGAACCAAGGACAGAACCAAGGAGAACATGTATAGTTAGAGGAGTATAAAATGGATGATTTGCTAATAAGGAACACTAGGAAGGAATGGTCAGATAAGTAAAAGGAGAACCAGATGAAAGTAGTGCTATGGAAATCCAGAGAAAAGAATATGCTGGAAAAGGGTAGGATCAAGAGGTTAACTGTTGTAGTCAGGTCCGAAAGGATTAGGAATGAGAAAAGACTCATTTTTGGTGATTAATAAATCATTGATCATTTTTGAGAGAGAAGTTTCAGTTGAATGATGAGTTAAAAAAATCAGATGTTTAAAGACGGGGAGACTTGTAGTTTAGGGCTTTATTGATGCAGAGAGGCTAAACATTTGAGAGGGGTAGATAAATGTGGATACAATCTACTAAAGAAGATAAAAGGAAATGGGATGAAATAAGCATGTACAAGCTTGGCCTTAGGAGGAGGGCAATCTCTTTGCAAAGACTAGGAAAGAGAAAAAAAGTATGGGAGATGATGATAAGGGGTTTTGAGATGAAGAGAAAAGGGAGCTGGCATTGAGTGGCCTCAATTTTTTTCATTAAAGTAAGAGGCAAAACCTCAACTGGGAGAGAAATTGGAGGGAAATATAAAAGCATTGAGGAGAGAAGGTAAGTTTTTTAGTTGATTCTGTGGGTAGTGAGATGGGAAATGTAAGAGACAAATAAAACAACTACTTTATGGCAGCAAGGGGGTGGCTGAGGTTGGAGAACATGAATTTGCAATTTAACCAGTCAGGACAGGTATGAAATCTTTCAGTTCAGTTCAGTGGCTTCAGAAGAGATAGTAATATCAGCCTGAGATTTGGCAAGAGAACAGCCAAAACAGGAGAAGGAGGCCCGGAGATTTAAAAACTGAAGACAGAGTAGAGTACAAATGGCTAACTTGTGTTGAAGTGGGAGAAAAGTGAGTCAGAATGTTGCTAATGGCCTGAGAAAGTACCATAAGCTAGAGGAATTTGAGGCCTCAGTGAGAGCAAAGAACTGATTTAGGAGTGGATGGGTGGAAGGACAGGGGATTAGGACATTTATGGAAATTGTCAGAGTTTCTAATTAGGGTAATGGAACACTTGTGGGCAATGATGAAATCTAATGCTTTACTCTCCTTATGTATATCTGAGGGAGAATCAAGAAATAGTTTATGAAATTTGAGACTGATGTAGTGGGTGGCTTAAGGAATTTGAGGAAGCATCTATTTAAATTCCCTCACAAAAGAATAGTGGAAAGGAGGAAAGTGATGAGTCAGGTTCTGAAATCCTTGAGAAAGGAGGGAGAAAGACTTTGATGTCAATATACTACCACCTCCCTAATTCGAATTTCGTTGAAAATCTGAGTGGACATTTTAAAGACTAGATTTCTGAATAAAAGAAGAAAAAAGAATATGGATATGACAATGAGTTATAAAGATGATTCTGATTCCTCCTCCAGTACAGCAGCTTAAAGAATGTGAGCGGATGTAGAGCTAATGCTGGACAGGATTTTTGGGGATGTAACAGGGTCAGATGAAAAGAGAGGCCAATTCTCAGTGAAAGCTAAAAGCTGGAGGCATGAGAGGAAGAGTCCAGGAAGAAGAGGACTCCTTGTACACTATGAAATGGGAATTCCAGAGAGCACAGTAGAAGATATGGGCAAGGACAGAATAGGAAGACAAAGTTGAAGAGGACAGGGATAAGAGAATGAGGGCAGGGGAAATTAGGGTCAAAATTCATTATGCCTATTTTACAATAAAGAATCTGTGGCTCAAAGAGATAAAATTTCTTATCCAAGGCAAAAATCACTAGTGAATGGCATGAGTCTGGACTAAAAGTCAGTCCTCTTGCCTCTGGGGACAGAGCCTTTTGCATGCCTTTCACTGTTTTTAACATACAAGCCCAATCACCATTCTACTAAAAGTTTAATTAATAAAACAAATTCCAAGCAGATTAAGTGGTCTTTAATGTAGAATATTAACCCACAAGGAAGAAAAGGCAGTAATTGGAGGTAGTGCAAAGGGTTTATGGGTTAGGGTCAAATGACCTGGACTTAGATCCTGACTCTGCTATTGGGTCCTCATGAAAAAATTATTTTACTTCCCAGGGACTTAACTTTGTTATCAATAAAATGAAGGACCTGGATCTTTATCCTGAAGAACAGATTATAGACATAAAGCTGAAAGGCCATCTAGTTCAGACAATGAATCTTAGATTTAGGGAGGTCATGACTAGTCTAAGGGTAACTTAAGTAGTAAGCTTCAGAAGTAGAATTTGCATCCAGACCCTATGACTCCAAAGTTCTTTCCACCACACCAAATCACCCGTCTGATGAGATATTTCTATCTTCTCTATAAATAGTTGGGGGTTTGTGGGCATGGAAAATTATTACATGGTACATTAGATATGGTTGCTATGTGGGTCAGTTTTGCTTAACATTTATATTTTTTTCTTCGTTATAAGAGAGGGTTCTTTGAGGGTGAATGGTCTGCCTTAGGAAAAGGCTGTGGGGTTAAAACAAAAACAAATCAATAAAACTTTAAAAAATAAAATAGGGATTGGATTAGTTGAATAATGGCAAGCATTTCCATAGCACATTAAGGTCTGTAAAGTATATACCTTCATCTTTGTTCTTTATAACCCTGTGAAGAGTATGTTTATTATTCCCATTTCACAGAGGAAGAAACTGAAGTTCACAGAGAAATTAAGTGATATGCCCAGGTCACAGTTAATGTGCTTCGATTGAGATTTGAATCCTTGTCTTCCTCATTCCACTTGTTGCTCTCTATCCACGTTACCCACAATGCCTTTACAAAGTGACCTCTCAAGACTCTAAATCATAAGTTCCTACAATGATGTAAAAAACAAACAAACAAACAAAAACAAAAACAAAAACGATAGTGTTTTAATTCCTGGCATATTTGCACCAAGACAAATGGACTGTATTATTGGAAGCCCAAGCCATTTCTTTCTGAAATGAATTTCTCTTTACCTTCCTTACATAAACCCTTTTGTAGTTAATTTTGGCGTAGAGGGGTACCATACCAATTAGAGAATGGATAAACTGGACTCCCTGACCCTTTAAGTTGCCCGACTCTAAGTTCTAGTAATTATATTGGGTTGGGAACTCCTGAGCTAGAGCAGTTGCTGTGTTGAGAGTTCTTGGCCCACAGAACAAATTACTTTGCCCTTCAGGGAGTCCTTAGTCAGAACAGCCTTCTCAAGGATACAGCTTGAATCTAATCCACACTTATTCTGTTTTACACCACCACCTACTTGTAACACTTAAAAGCTCTGTGTAGGCTGCTTGTACCTAAGCCCTGGCTTAGGGAATAAAGAGCATTAAGAGGCCAGCAGGACCAATATTTAGTCTGATGATATTTTTGGTGGAGATAATAATAGTTACTTAACTTTTAAAGGGCATGTAGAAAGTACCCTCTGTCAGATCAGAGGTAGCCTAGCCTACAGAGCAATGAGCTTATCAGATGATTCCACCCACAGCTAAGTAGGGCGCACTGTCCCTTAGTTTTATGCCTTCCCTTTGTTTCATGCTTTCTTCTCCCTAAACCCATGCTTCAAGGAAGAATCTGTTTTTTTTTTAATATGAAATTCACTTTGCCTAACTTTTAATTTCTTTAAAACAGTAACTTCAAAAATGGAGGAGAAAATTCTATTTTTTACAAATAACTTATAGAAAAATCACACCTCTCTCTATCTCCATCCTGATTCAGAACCACACGACAAAGATTAGGAAATCTGGGTTTTATTTCATGAGCATAATTTATCCATTATTGTAGAAAATTTAAATATATGACCCAGAAGACTATTAGTACATGATTTCCTTTTTGAACCTGGTTGGTACAGTGTCATGAAAATTTAATAACCAAGAAAAGAGGATAGGAAACAGCACAAATTAAAAAAGTAATATATAAAATTAACAATTTAAATGACCTTTAGTAATCTAGTATGCTCCTTTCATTTAGTAAGTAGGAAGACAAAGGCCCAAAGGGATTGATTTGATCAAAATCAGGCAAGTATATGGAGCAGTCAGGATTGGAACCCAAGACTTCTGACTCCAAAACTCTTCATCTTTCCTCTAGAACATGATGTCTTCCTATACTGTAGTCACATATTATGACAAGTTTTATCCCATGTCCCTCTTTAAGGAGAGACAGAAAAGAAATGGAAAAGATTAGTGGAAGGCAGAGGACAGTTATTGATCTGACATACATTTATTGAATGTTTTCTATGTATAAGTGACTGTGGTAGGAACTGTGTATAAGGAGGAGAGGTAGAGATGACTATAAAATTTTATACTTTACTCTAGCAAGTGATGGGAACTGATGGTTCATTGGAAGGAGATAAGGCTTATATGACTCATATAATTATACCAAGGAAATTAGACAATCAAATAATAGGATCCGAGGTCAGGAGCTATTTTAATTTTTGTCTATGTATCCTTAGCACCTCACATACTGTCTGACATATTTTGTTCAGTTATTTATTTAGTCTTGCCTGACTCTTTATGACCCCATTTGTAGTTTTCTTGGCAAAATTATGGGAGTGGTTTGCTATTCCCTTCTCCAGCTCATTTTGCACATGAGGAAACTGAGGTAAAGAGGGTTAAGTGATTTGTCCAGGGTCACATCACTAAATTTAGTGTGTAAAGCCAGATTTAGACTCAGGAACTTGAGTCCTAACTCCAGGCCTGGAACTCTATCTACTGTACCATTTAGTTTCCCCATCGTGTAGTAGGTACTTAATGAATATACAATTGCACTTTAGTTTCTAATTATTGGATATAAAGTGTTGTAATATAGTGAATAGATAACCAGCCTTAGAATCAGGAAGATTTGGATTGAAGTCTTCTTTCTTACAAAATTGGTTTTGTAACTATAAACAAGTCAATTAACTTCTCAGTGGCCTAGAAAATCTCCATGATAAGGGTGCTTTTTTTTGTATGTGCCATGAACTCTTTTTAGCAATGTAGTGAGGTCTATGGACCTCTTTTCAGAATAATGTTTTTAAAATCATAAAATAAGATACAAAGAATTACAAAGGAAGTCAATTATACAATTTATCTGTCTGTCTATCTATCTATCTATCTATCTATCTATCTATCTAAATATCTATCTATCTATCTATCTATCTATCTATCTATCTATCTACCTACCTATATCTATCTGTCTAATTAACTATATATATCATCTATCTATCTATCTATCTATCTATCTATCTATCTATCTATCTGTCTATCCATACACCTATATCTAGCATGTCTATCATCTATCTATCCATCCATATCTATCTATTTATCCATCTGTATCTATCTATCTATCTACCT
Source organism: Gracilinanus agilis (assembly GCF_016433145.1). Classification (NCBI taxonomy): domain Eukaryota; kingdom Metazoa; phylum Chordata; class Mammalia; order Didelphimorphia; family Didelphidae; genus Gracilinanus; species Gracilinanus agilis. The sequence continues at coordinate 209,182,810 of NC_058131.1, read as the reverse complement.
ATATATCTATCTATTTAATTATCTATATCTGTCTATCATCTATCTATCTATCTATCTATCCATACATCTATATCTAGCATTGTCTATAATCTATCTATCCATCCACATCTATCTATTTATCCATCTGTATCTCTCTCTCTTTCTCTCTCTCTCTCTCTCTCTCTCTCTCTCTCTCTCTCTCTCTCTCTCTGCGTATGTGTGTGTGTGTGTGTCTGTCTGTCTGTCTGTCTATCTATCAAGCAACAGTTTTCAGACATCAAGTTAAAGAACTCTTAACTCTAATATTAAAAGTTGTAGAACAGGTGCCCATCTGTGTTATCAAATGGAGCTTCCTCAGTGGAAAATATCTACAGAAATAAAATTATAGGTCATGAATGAAATGGGGGAGGGATATCAGATAAGAGGTTTAAAGAAGGAGGGAAGGATCGCTCTTGCCAAAGTTGGTCAATGAAGTCCTCCCTGGAAGAGGTAGCTTTTGAGAGGGAAATAATCCTTTCTAATAGGGGAAGAGAACACGTATAGAGGAGAGTTAGAAAGGGAAGGGAAACATGAGTGACTATGGTATGCTGGTAGTAACACAGTATGGAAATATACAGAAAGAAGTTCTTAAAAAAAAACCAAAGAGATCTTGTGAAAATCAGTGTTTTTTTAGGCTGACATTAAAAAAGTTACGAAAAGGTCACAGGGAAGCATGCATAATGTAATGTATGCTACACTTACAGTCATGAAATGTGTTCAGGTCCTATGATCTAGCCACTTGGTTTCTCTGAATCTTAGTTCAATCTTCTGTAAAATGTGTGATAATGGCATGCGAGCTACTTACCTTGTGGAACCATTTCAAGGAAGGTACTTGAAAGCATTTGTCAGACAATGATGACAATGACAATGATGATGATGATCCTGATGCCTTTCCAGGAGATGCATTGATGTTCTTTTCAAAAATGAAACACTGGGCTGCATGAATCATAGATCTGACCCGGATGACTGTCCTGTTCTTATGAGATGGAGCAGAGATGAAGGAATAAAATGGAGGTGACAAAATATACTGAGGGTCAGAAGTGAAAAAGAAAGAACAAAGTGGTAAGGCAGGAAGATGAGAAAATAAGACTGGTGGAAAGGAGATTAATTTATTTAAATGAGATAATAATGCAGGTATCCTAACTTTCTAAGCATCCCCATCATTACTTTTCTCTGCCTTAACATATGGGGGATAGGTTACTAAATATAATTATATGAATATGGCTGGGGGGTCTTCTGGGAGCTATGATATAGATTGTATAGCATGTAGAATTCAAATCTAACCTTAGACACTTTTTAGATGTGTAACCCTAAGCAAGCCATTTAACCTGTGTGCCTCATTTTCCTCAATTGTAAAAAAAAATTGGGATAATTTATAATAATAATAAATAACAGCATGTACCTTGTAGAGTTGTTATGAGGACAAAATGAGATATTTGGGAATCACTTAGCATTGCCTAACCCATAGTAATAAGTACTATATCGATGCATGTCTTCTCTTTCCCTTCCATGCTTCCCTCCCTATAAAAAAAACCTCTAAGGTTCAGAGAAGGGTATATATTCACTCCTTCAATAATAAAACCATCTATTCACCAAGCATTTCTTACAGGAACAAAAATGAATCGCCTCCTGATATCAAGGTACTTCCATTCTGCAGGATGAGACAAGTTCTACATGGTTGAATCAAATAAAATATACAAAAAGTGAATCCAAAAGATAAAAATGAAATTTTGGGGGAGGAACACTAACAACTGACTGAATGGGAAGACCAAGAGAAGAGGGATCATAGAAGACCTTGTGTAGGAGGTAAGGCTTGAGCTCTATTTTGAAGGAATGTTTGAAATTCTAGTAAGCAGAGGGGAGGAGAGAACTTTCTGGTTTTCTTTGATCAAAAAGGTTTAATTTGATATTCAATTTGTCTGTCACCCTTCTTGGACTGATAGTTATAGTAATAAAATTCATGGAACATTGTCAATGAGACGTATTTATAGCTATAGTCTCAACAGATTGATTATTTCTTCCACTAATGATAACAGAAGCTCCTATGTCTGTATTAGTTAAAATTTCTGAATGGTTTTGCACACTTGATTCCATTTGATTCTCACACTCTTGTGAGACAGGCTTACTCTAATATAGAGAACCATCTCCTCAACCTCCCAATGGTTGATCTTGATGAGGCCAAAGTTATTTCAATCCAATTGAATGTGCATTTATTAAACATCTATTGGTTTGACCCTGGGAATTCAAATGCAAAAAAGGACATGGTTTATGTCTTCAATTAAATTCTATATATGTACCATATATAATAAATCAATTATTAAATATGCATGTGTAAACACATGCATCTTGTCCCAGAGCAAAGCACTACATACAAAATACAAATACAAATAGAAAAAACATTTTTGGCAATAGAAAAGGGGTTCATGAAATTTAACACCTGGTAGTCAGCCCCCTCTGCCCTTGGCTAAGCTAATTCTTTGAGGACTGATGCACTTTATGCCATCAGGCCTTTTCTCCAAACCTTTCCAGATTGGCAGGACTTGCCAAAATTTATGCTTTAATAGCATGATCTTGAGAGCTCAGCCAGATAGTAAGCTTTTTGTTGTATCATTTTAGCCAAGTCCTACTCTTTAGATTCCCTATTTGGGGTTTTCTTTGAAAAGAAATTGGAATGATTTGCTATTTCCTTCTCCAGCTCATTTTATAGATGAGGAACTGAGGCAACTTAGTGACTTATCCAGGGTCATGCAACTAGTAATTCTCTGAAGCCACATTTGAACTTGGGTTTAGTCTAAGAAACATTGGTGGTAAATATAAGTGATAAAATTAATCCTGATTCCTCCAGGCCTCAATAAATGCATTTATCTGGTCATAAGCTACAAGGTCACTTATGATTTATCTTAAATGTATTTTATCCAATCAATCAGTAATTACAAATTAAGCACCACTATATGCCAGGCCCTGTGCTACGATCTGATGGTATATCTGGAACAAGTGGCTAGGTATGTAATTATTTGTGTTTCTGAATTGGGGGTTCTGTGCCCATCCTCCAGAAAAGAATGTGATTCAATCTTTCTTTTAACCCTTTGAGACAAACTCGGTAGGTCAGTTTTAGGCTCTTTGATGGACTCCAATAGGCTGTACAATTTTAAGATTCCAGATTCAAAAAGTGGCCATTTCAAAACTTTCCTGCAGGGGATGAGGTTTGGAAAGGGGATATAGGAGAGAGGAATACGGGCATCAGGAAAGTTTCTGGTGACAGACTCTCCCACTTCCCATCACTACCCAAGCGAGTTGGATAGCTAGCCTATCTCCTAGATTTCCTTCACTGTCTCTGCCACGAGCATTTTAACTTGCATCTTCGTCTGGCAGTCACTTCTATAGGACCTTCGGATAACATCAGATAACAGCTACTATCTACTAATTTAATCTGTCACACTTCGTTGCTTATATTTAGCACCAGGCACCTCTCTCCAAGCACCCGGCAGCTTTCAAACCACGCTAAGCTAGAAAAATGTGGGTTTGTTTTTACCCTGTGGTTATATATTAAAACACACACACACACACACACACACACACACACACACACACACACACACACACACACAAAACCAAAAAAAAAGGCACCCTGAAAAATATGGCCTTTCCTATCCACAAAAAAGAAGACGAAGAAGACAGTTTACACTGTTGTGTAGCAAAGACCATATTTTCTCGTATTTAGGAACAAAGACATGTCAGGCTTTATTGAGCACATCACTAACTATATAACTAGCGTTAAACACTCTATTTGCAACTGTTGCTGTGTATTTTGTGTGTGATTATCACCCCTAGATCTGCATCCTATAAAAAGATATTTCTGTTTGCTTAATTATAAAGCTCTTTATGAACAGGCTCATCTGTAAATAGCTTGGTGCAGCTGAAATAGAAATATAATTATAATGAAGGCAGATGTTTGTGAGATACTTCTCATGAAACTTGTTCTGAATATACAAAGGAGAGACGTTGTGTGCATGTGTGCGTGTGTGTGTGTGTGTGTGTGTGTGTATGTGTGTGTTTACTTAAGGGCAAAAGCCAAGAGCTAAGTATGCTAGCCTGGATATTTATTTTGGGGTCAGTTTTAGAGGCTCCCTTCCCCCATCCTTTCCTTCCAAGAACTGAGCAAGTTGGGGAAGTAGGGACCCACCTAGCTTTATGTCTCAGCAGTAGGGAAGACTGATTTGTAGAATAGCAGCTTTTAAGGTAAAACACAGAATGAAAAGCTCTGAAAAAGTAGAGAGGATGGGGAGAGAGCCAGCCATCCTAACCCCTTCACCCTTACATTCATACAACTTTTGGTCAATTTTGTGTCATTATGTTCCCAAGGGCTGCAGGGTCTCACATCAGTCACAGGGACGTTTCCTTGGTGACAAGGCAGTCTTCTTTCTCTTGACAAAAACTTACAAAATTACCTCTCATCACTTGTGGGAGAAAAGTAAATCTTTATTCTTCTGGGAGATGGTTAAAAAAAAATACTGCTTTCCCTCCCCGTTCTACACTATACCTTTTGGAAGTGGTGGACTGACTTGATTAAAAGACAAAACAAAGACAAAAACTCAAAACATTAGGACATTGATATGTAGAAAATATTTAAACTATTTTCCTTTGTTTATTGCTATAAGATATCAAAATCAAAAACTACAGCATATAAAAATAGGACGTCAAAATATTGAAATGAAAGAGAAAGGAAAAATCCACTCTAACTGGCTATTTATTCTCCTTTATGTTAAGGAGGTACTTCTGTTATTGAAGTAAACTTAAAAAAAAGATATAATCAAACTAGTTTCATGTGTGGGCACAATCTTTGAATCACAGGTTTTTAAACTAGCAAATCATCTGAGGAGTAATTTGTACTCTGGCCTTAAATAAAGTAGTCATTGAGGGAATCCACTAATCAGTCTATCCAATCGCAAACATTTATTAAGTATCTACTATATACCAGTCACTGTGCAAGCCATGGGAATTCAAAAACAAAAATAATACAATAAATACCATCAAGGAGCATATGTTGTAAGAGGGAAATAACATGTTCACCAAGGAGTAAACATAATACACATATCAATAAATGCAAAGTATTTTGGAGGGGGTGACTATTTCCTGGGTAAAGAGAGGAGGATGAAAACACTTGAGAGAGGAGCAGCTAGTTAGCTCAGTAGATTGATAGCTAGATCTAGAGATGGGAGGTCCTAGATTCAAATCTAAACTCAGATACTTCCAAGCTCTGTGACTCTGACCAAGTCACTTATCTCCAGTTGCCTAGCTTTTATTGCTTTGGAATCAAACATAGTATTGGTTCCAGGACAGAAGGCAAGGGTTTTAAGGGTTGGGGAGGGGGAGGACCTTGTGTGAGAAGTGATACTTAGGCTAAGATTTGAAAGGAAATTTCAAGGTATAAGTCAATGGACAAGGCATAGAGACAGAAGAGAAGCTGAGTATAAGTAACAGCAAATAGACCAGTTTGGATAGACCTCTAATGAGCCTGTGAGATGTGAAAAGTCTTGAAAAGTAAAGCAGACTCAGATTCAGCATTAAATATCCAATAAGAGTTTGTAGTTGATCCTAGAAACAATGCAGAGCCACTGGAAGTTTTTGAGCAAAAGAGTGATGTGTTTAGTCCCATGCTATAGAATATTACTTTAGCAGATGTGCAGAGGATGGAATGAAAACTAAACTCATCAAATATGATCCAAATGACAAATGCCTATTTCTAGGTCATCCTTATATTAACCCACTACTGATGTGTTTATATTATCCAAGATGTTATTTTTTAGATTAGATGTCTTTAATAAATAGAATTTTCAAATGTGAATCCTTTATTGTTTAATGAGATGAGAACTGGACATGGGTCCAACTGGACTTCCTCATCTTTCTAACTTGTCTATTCTGGGTTTGCTACCTAAACTTTTCAGAACTTAAGGTTTTCAGGGGAAAACCCTTCCCACTATGGAATTTCCTATAACAAAAGCCAACAATTCATTTATAAGAATAATAAATCTTCCAATTTATTTTATTTTGTAAATCAAAATTTTCACATATCAGGCATATGCACATGAGTATACCTGATCACATTCAAATTATAAATAGCAACCTGACATTGGTGACATTGTTTGCATTTTTTCAGGTCTTCATTCACCCTATGTCCTTTGCTTTCTGTGTACTGTTATTTATGTGGTCTAAAATGTCTGGAAAATCCCATGCCCCGAATTTTTATCTGATGAAGTTTCTATCTTGTTTCAAGGCCCAATTCAATGCCACTTCCTCCTTTAAAGTTTTCCTGGTTTCTACCTTTGGTCTCTGATGATATCTCTTTGACATTTCTTGTAGTATCTTGTTGAAAATTCTTTGAACTTACTTTAGTCTTCCTTTGATCTTATTCTTTTCTGCACATATTGGATTTTAAGCTCCTTGAGAACACAGTGTGTGTGTGTATCTCTCTCTTTGGTTCCTAATACAGTAATTAAAAAACAGAACAGGACCTTAATAAGTATCTATTGCACCGACATATATTGAAAAGACAAAACCTTTGCACACACGTCTTATCTGTTGGAAATTACATTGAGAGGATTTATATTGGGATTTGTTTTATCCTTAATCTTGAAAAATGGAGACATACCAGAAAGATTACTAATTTTGAAGTCCCCTGGGTCCAAATATAATCTCAATTTTACAACTTCTTAACTGAGTCACCTTGAGGAAGTTATTTCCTCTTCATGGGCTTTGGCTTCCTCATTTACAAAATGAGGCAGTTGGGCTGGATGAGCTCTAAGGTCCTTTCCAGCTCTAAACCCTGTGATCTTTGAATAATAAGATGACTGAATATTTGAAGCGAATGACAGGATAGTGAGAAACATCACTGAAAACTTTCCTGCCTATTCTCAAAATTTTGTCATTTTCATCCAATAGTAGATTTTTAACCTAATATTAATTTAACTTTACTATTTTAGCCTAAGTGAAATGATCTGGTAGGAAGACTGAAAGACCTCCAACTTCTCAGTAAAGAAGTTGTAGTTGAGCTGAAGTGTGAAACTTCAGTGAGAAACCATGGGAACCTTGGTGGTTGTGGCTGAGTTTCATTTTGAGTTATTGGGTATGAGCTCCCCAACTTACAGAAATGACAGAGCATGTGAATCCATGTGAACTGAAACTCGAAAATAGTCCCAGAAACCCAAGGCAAAAGGAGATTAGGGAGTATGGTAAGAAAGGGTGAAGGGACTTCAACATTGTCCTAAGATAATGTAATTCTCCTGGATTCTAAAGCTGTCCTAATCTTCCAAATAATCTTTCCTCAGATCTTGGGTAAATTTTGGAACCAGTACTCCTACCATGTCCATCTCTTATCTCTAATATTATGTAATAATAATAGCTAGTATTTTTATAGTGCTTACTGTAATACTAAGAATATTTTCCAAACTATAATTTCATTTGATCCATACCACAACCCTAGGAGATAGGTATTGTTATTATCATCTCTATTTTATAGTTAAAGAAAATGATGTTTTAGTGACTTGTTTAGATTCACACAGTTAGTACTTGAGTCTAGATTTAAATTAGGTCTTCCTGACTTCAGGTCTAGCACCACCTTGCTGCCATATATATGATATGTATATATATACTCACATACACTTATAACTATATTCCTTTAAAAGTTTCGCATTTGAAAATTCTATTTATTGAAGACATCTAATCTAAAAAATAACATCTTAGGTAATGTAAACACATCAGTAGTGGGTTAATTTAAGGATAACCTAGAAATAGGTCTAATTAAGTTAGTTCATGCCTCTTTAACTTACTGTCATCAGTTATGAGTTTCACCCTTTGGGGATCTAGGAGATTCCTTTGATCATATACACATATACGTAGAGTTTTGGTGACTCTTTTGGGCATATATATACACACATATATTTATATATGCACAAACACACATGTGTATATGTATAGCTAGGCATCGGTAGACCTTCTGGAACTAGTTCTTGTCAGCCAGTAAGTGGGAAGCTCCTTGACAGTGGAAGCTTTCAGAAGGCATTAGTTGACTCCTAATTTTGTCTCTCTGGAATCATTTGTAATCTTTGGGGATTTGGGTGATTCCTTTGCTCACAACATCTTGTGACAGACAATGCTACATGGGGAAAGGCTTTAGAGTCTTTTCCCTTCTGAGGCTATGAACCTTTGGTCTTTTGTCTTGCATTTATTTTTTTCTGGCTCAGATGAGAAGGATTACTCTAGAGGTCTAGAGACTGAGTTCCAGGAAACCAGGAGTTAGAATACAGGATGGGTTTTGCAGCCAGTGCAGCACTGATGGCCAAGGAACAAGGGATGACCTTCAGGAATAGCTTTCAGGAACCAGACCAAGGTCGCTGAAACAAGGGCTCATCAAACAGTCATGTAGCATCTAGACATAAACTTAGTGGGAAGACTGTTATATAGAAACTGTGCTATGAGTGAGTCTATTCTCATTAAAGACCTAGGAAGTGTAGGAGAAAATCCCTGGCAGGAGAGTTTGTGGGGAAATGTTCATGTTTATTCTTACTATATATTTGAAGTAAATGTCACTTTAACAAAAAACTAACTGATGTAAAGTGGTTAAATTGAGAAGGGGCTAGTGGTTATCACCTAACAATGGAATGTGACACCCAATTAACTACCACCCTCCCTCTCTTTTCCCCATTAGAGAACATATCATTTGACAAAAAGATACATGTATATATAAAACTGCCTTACTTATTTCTATTTATCAATTCTTTCATTCTTCAATGTTAAGTCATTCTTCAAAAAGTATTTCTGTTGCTGTATATAATGTTCACTTGGTTCTGCTCATTTCACTCTTGGTAATTTCATGTAGATCTTTCCACGTTTTTCCAAAATTAACCTGCTTGTCATTGATTACAGCACAGTAGTATTCCATTGCAATCGTGCCACAATTTGTTTAGCCATTCCTCAATTGATGGGCATCTTTTCAATTTCTAGTTCTTTCTCACCACAAAAAACTGCTGCTATAAATAATTTAGAACATATAGTCTTTTCCTTTTTCTTTCATCATCTTAGGAAATAAACCTAATAGGGGATTGCTGGGTCAAAAGGTATGCGCAGTTTTATAATTCTGAGCATAATTCCAAATTGCTCTGCATAATGTTTTGATCAGTTCACAGTTGCACCAAGGATGTATTCATTTCTCCATATCCCCTGCATCATTTGTCATTTTGACCTTTTATCATTTTAGCTAATCTAATAGGTGTGAGATGATATCCCAGAGTTGTTTTGTTTTGTAGTTCTCTTATCAATAATGGGGCCTGTCTCTCTATTCACTGAGCAGCCCTCTAAATTTATGCTTCCAAAGATAGTCTTCCTGTGAGAAAACCTAAAGACACATACCTGAAGACTATAGCATAAATATTGGAAGAAGTCATACTAGTAAAATGATCTTTTCTATCCTTGATGTTTCTGGTTAATGATGAAGGTCAGCATCGTAGCATTATAGTTTAAAAAATAAAATCTAGTATTACATTTGTGAAAGGGGAGCCTCTTTCAGCAATGTTTTTAAGTAAAAGAAGTTGTTAAAAGGGAGTAATATATGTTAGTAGCAATAACGATCTATTGATCAATAGATATTTAGTAGGTGCCTACTGGCTGTCAGGCACTAGAGGTGCAAAGACAAAAATAAAAACAAAAAGTAAGAGTCCTTGCTGTCAAGATGATATTATGTAGTATTCGTAGTTATTTTATTTTTATAGTGCATTAAATTTTTTAAGCATTTCATTCACAGCAACTCTGTTAAAGAGAGGAGACATCACAAATATTATTATTCACCTTTTTACATATAGGAGAAACCCAAGTCTCAGAGAGATTGATTTATCTTCCTCACAGTTACATGGCTGGTGAATAGCAACTCGAGGAAGGTCAGGGATGATGATCACTAGAGTCAGTGGCTCATATTCCTTCTACCAACAATAAACATCCATTATATTAACCACCCACTATATGCCAAGCACTTTGCTAAATGTTGAGGATACAAGACTAAATGTGAAGTAGTTTCTGCTCTCAAGGAATCTACATCAATGAGCAGACTCAGGATCAAAGTGAGAATAACAGAACAAAAGATTTTAAGGCTTGAGAGAATTTCATTTTAACCTTGTCCTTTTTACTAGTGAGGAAATTGAAGGACAAATAAAGAAAATAATTCACATAAGGTCTCTTGGTTATTTAATGGTGGAGCAGGGATGAGAATCCTGACAGTCTGGTGCTCTTGTACATAATCTTTTCACACACACACATGAACACACATAAACTATAATTTTTCAGATTTAAATTAATGTCATTTGTGTTTACAATTGCTATTTTAAAATATAGGGGAAAAGTCTTGGGAGGGCAAAGTCTCTACAAGGTCCCCATTGAGGATTCCACCTACGAAGTGTGTTTTCTGACCTTTGAGTCATATTGCAAAGGTGATCAGTTCAATCAAGCTTTTGAAACAGGAGGATAATTCAATAGTAATTATTTCTCTCCACATGGGCACCCAGAGGCTACGGTGATGAGCATATCCTCTAAGTCATAAAAGATACAAATAAAAATAATTATGAAATTACCATTTTTAGAGATAACGATGTGTGCATAAATAATGAATCGGCTGCATTTCCATATATAAAGACATTTGGACATTTTAACAGGAACTATTAATGGCTTTTTTGGGACAGACAAGAAAAATATACTGTCTGTTCATCCAAAATTTGACAAATAATAAATATTTACATTTTTAAATGAGGGAATATAGCTAAAATACCCCTTTTGGATATAATCCTTTCTTTCACACTCTTTTAAGGCATATTTATGTGGTTTTACCTATTCCTTTTAATTTAATTTAACACACTTTTATGAAACACTTGCTATATCTTAGGCACAAGATCAGTCATTAGGCACAAAAAACAAAAAACGAATCAGTTCTTGCCCTCGAGGAGCCTATAAACTAAGGGAGATTCAACATGTATATTCTGTGGCTAGGTGGTGCAACAGATAGAATGTTGGACTTGGAATCAGAAAGATCTGAATTTAAATCTTTTCTCAAACACTGATTGAAATGTGACCCTATATAAATTACTTAATCCTCTGTTCAGATAATTACTTAATCCTTAGCCTCAGTTTCTTCTTACATAAAAAACAGTTGTAAAGATAGCAACTACCTCACAGGATTATTGAGGATAAATTAAGAGAATATTTGTATAGCACTTTATAAACTTAAATGTGCTATCTATCCATCTATGATTGCTATTGTTGATATCTATTATTATTAACTAAATACAAAATAAATGAAAATTAATGCAAACTAATTTTCAAGAAGGAAAGCCTATTAATAACTGGGCAATAAGGAAGGGTCTTGGAGAGGTATGGCACCTGAGCACACCAGTTTAAGTAAAATGGAGACTGTCCTGGAGAAAATTCTAAAAGAAGTCTATAAGAGCAAGCAGGGACCAGATTTTGGAGCACTTTATGAGCCAGTATAAAATTTCCTTTTTTATAAATAATAGGGAACCTAATAAAGAATATTTTTAGTTGGGATAGAGGTGATATGTATAGAATAATGTTTCAGGAATATTAATTTGGTAGCTCTGAGGAGGATTGGGTAGAAAATACATAGAGAAATGTTAGGAAGCTATTAAAAGAGTAGGTGAACAGGGAAATATGTATATATGATATTATATATGTACAACCTATATGATATTATCTGCTTTCTTGGGGAGGGGTGAGAAGGACGGAAAGAACAAGGATCGCAAAATTTCAGAAAAATGAATATTAAAAATGGTAAGCTTTGCCATTGTCCTCTATATGAGACATTTTTAGTTCTTTGGAGACTATTCTTTTTTTTTTTTTAATTTTAAACCTTAACTTCTGTGTATTGACTTATAGGTGGAAGATTGGTAAGGGTAGGCAATGGGGGTCAAGTGACTTGCCCATGGTCACACAGCTGGGAAGTGTCTGAGGCTGGATTTGTACCTAGGACCTCCTGTCTCTAGGCCTGGCTCTCAATCCACTGAGCTACCCAGCTGCCCCTTTTGGAGACTATTCTATCTGTATCTTCCAGCCATAAACAATAAAATACATATTTCTTTACATTAAAAAAATTGCAATGTAGTTAATTGATATGTGATCTAGAAAAAAATAAAGAGCATTAAAAAAGAGTAAATGGCCCTTCAATTGGGGAATGGCTGAACAAAATGTGGTATGTACTGGTGATGGAATACTATTGTGCTCAAAGGAATAATAAACTGGAGGAATTCCATGTGAACTGGAAAGACCTCCAGGAATTGATGCAGAGTGAAAGGAGCAGAACCAGAAGAACACTACACAGACTCTGATATACTGTGGTAAAATATAATGTAATGGACTTCTGTACTAGCAGCAATGCAATGACCCAGGACAAATCTGAGGGATTTATGGAAAAGAACGCTACCCACATTCAGAGGAAGAACTACAGGAATGGAAACGCAGAAGAAAAACAACCGCTTGAACACATGGGTTGATGCAGACATGGTTGGGGATGTAGACCCGAAATGACCACACCAATGCAACTATCAATAATATGTAAATAAGTCTTGATTGATCACACATGATAAAACCAGTGGAAATGTGCATGGGATATGGGGGTGGTGCTGAAGGGGAAAGTAAAAACAAGAATCATGTAACCATGGAACATTTTTCTAAGAAAATAAAATATTTAAATTAAAAAAAAGAGAGTAAATGCAATGTAAGACATGTATCTAACATAATAGAAGCCATATGAGTAAAGGGAGAGGAATGAATACAAGGGGATGAGTACAAGAGATATTATAGGTAGGACCAACAAGACTTAATACCTGAGGGAAATGAAAGAGTTGAGGGCTTTCGATGTATGAGTATGGCTTCACAATCTTACCTTCACCAGCACCACTTTTGTCTTCCTGAAAGCTACTCATCTCTATAGGATGAGTTTCCTGAGTTTCCCATCAATGGGACAGGACATTTGGATCTGGTGTTATCAAAATAGCACTGAGATAAGGCCAGATGGTAAAGTCCTAGACACCAAGCATCTGATGTATCTCTGAAAGTTGACTCTCCTGGGTACTTGACTTTGGATTATGGTTCTCACTGGATGAAGGCTGTCTCCAAAAGACTAAATGCCCACTTTGGAGAAAACTTTTATCGTATGGTGAATGCTGAATTTGGAGAGGATATTTGGAGAGGAACCAAAATAACCAAAAGGAACTTCTTTGGATTAAGGGGAAGAAGATGATGGCTGTGATGAAGATATTGAACCAATGCAAGTTCAACAGGTTTATTCCTCGTACTCAAATGGGCAGTTCTGAAGCACTGTTTACTGCAATGTGTGAGTTTTAATCTTCATATCCAAACACTGAAAATTAAAATCCAGATGTTTATGATGGAAAAGAGTATGAGATAGAAACATGTGGACATAGAAAAAGGGACACCCCTACATTTTATACCAGTGAAGGATTACACCATGAAGAGACCAAGGACAGCCAACATTAGAACTACCAGAAGGAATGTTTGCTCTGTCTGTCAGTAAACAGTACAACATGACTAGAGTTTGAGCAAAGATCTGAGGAAGGGATTCTTAAGAAGGTATGGAGATCGATATCACACCAGAAGTTGCAGGACAGCTTGAGGTGATCACTAAAGGTAACATGCTGATATAATATTTCACAGCTTGCTAAAAGTGAGAACGTTATGCATTTTCTACAATAAAGAAATATCATTTTCCTTTCTCCAAAATTAGACTAATCCAGTTCTTTCTTCAGACAGACTATTCTGATACCATGTGACTAATCACCAGAAGCAGAGGCTTATGAATTCACTAAGTGGAGGAATTTGTTTAAGATGATGCATATAGTTTCAAGAGGCTATGCCTAGGTATAATCATCTAGGTCTGTGATTCTCTCCATCAAAATATGCATCTTCTAAAAAGCAACAGTCCTATAGGCTTCGGAATACAGAAAATTGAGGAAATGAATTCATGTGCATCTTGAATATGCCCCTTAGACAGGGTGTCCCAAAATTTTAGTGCAGTTTTAAGTTATACAAGCTTAAAGGTATATATGAATTAAGGGCAACATGTATCCTTGGCATAGGAAATTAGGAGGTCACAAAGTCTTGTCTCTCTGTCTCTGCCCCTTTGTAGTTGGTATCAATCAGTTAACTATCCATAGGGAATATGTATAAAAAAAAAGTACGACCTGATTAGCACATTCCTGCATCTATGAGCAGCCTAATTAACTACTCTATCATGTCCCACTGACCTCCATTAACATAAGCTGGGAGCTTCTAACAAGCTTTTCCTATTTTTACTGTTTACTCTATACTGCAAAAATGAATAATTCCAGTATGTGGTGACAAATTGGCCTCCAAATATCCTCTTAGGTTCCTATAAATATTTAGAGAACCAAAAATGTGATTCTCAAAGTACTAAAAATGGAATTCCTTTTATGTCTTTCTACTGGCCAAATGATAAATGAATTTCAGGTGTTCTTTTAAAATTTTTAAGTCAAAGATGCTTTCAAGGTTGTCAACCTGAGTGTCTACATTGATGGTTATTAACAGAAATGGGAAAGTATGAAAAAGAGATGGGTTTAGAGAAAATATGGGTTCTAAAACATGTGTTGTACTTGAGATTCCTATAGGATTTCTTAGAAGAGATTTGCAGCAGAGTTTGTAATGTAGGACTGAAGGTCAGGAAAGGGAGTAAGGTCTGACATGTATCTACATAGAAATTAAAATTAAGCTCATGGAAGAAGATGAGAACAACAAGAAAGTGTAGACTGAAGAAATTATACAATAGACTCCCAGGAAATACCACATTGAGTAGATGAGAATAGAATAATGATGGAGAAAAGGAGACTGAGTAAAATGTGGCCAGAGATGTAGGAGGAGAACCAGAAGAGCAGTCACAGGAGAGCTGGCAGTGTGTCAGCTTGGTAGACAAGCTTGTGAGTCAGGTACTGCAGGGATTAGCAACATGGCTTGCCCATGATCAGGCAACTAGTAATGGTGAGAGGCAGGTTTAGAATAAAAATCTTTTTGACTTCCAAGTCTATCCTATTCCAATCCCCTCCTCCATATTGCTTCTATCAGAATGATTTGTGCTTAGCAGGGAGTAAGGGAGTCAAAAAGTATTTGTTGAATCAAAAAGTGTATCATTATAAGATCCTATGATCTTATTTAAATGGGAATATTATATTTGGAATCAGAACATCTTAAGAAGATATCATGGCTCTCCTGCTTACTACTTGCCTGACAAGGCAAGCTGTTCAACCTCTTTTTGTCTCTATTTGTTCATGTATAAAATGATGGGGTTAAAGGAGAAATCAGAAAGGAGCTTAAAGTCATAATCAATTTTTAAGAATTTGATCTTTCTTATATTTCTAATGCAGACCTCAAAAAAAAGAGTTGACCTCACAGGATTATCTACTTGGACTTGCAAGGAAGGTTATGGATTATCTAACCTGGCACCCTCATTTTACATAGGAGGAAACTGGGGCCTTTAGGGGGGAAGTAAATTTCCCAAGGTCATAAAAAGACAGAAATGGACTGGGAATTTTACTTAGCTAAGGCCCCTTTTTCTGACAAGGAGTGCATCAAGGGAATGCAATAAAAAACCTGTGTGCTCATCATCTTTTTTCAGAAGTATCTGTGGCCTCTAAGAACTCTCAGCAAATATAAATCTCAATCTCTTTCAATAGTGTCTCCTGTCAATGATTTTATGTAACCAGCTACATCCTGTTGCAGTGAAAAAGCTTTAGGAATATAGTATATTTGATATTTTTCCCCCTCAGATTTATGACTCTGGTCCCGTGTGTGTGTGTGTGTGTGTGTGTGTGTGTGTGTGTGTGTGTGTGTATGTGTGTGTGTGTGTGTGTGTTCAGATTAAATTTGATCGAAGTAAAAAATATGAACAAACTACCTAGAAGAAAGGCATTTGATGAAAAACGTTGAGTTCTAGGAGTCCCAGGTTCTAGTGTCATCTCTGCCAGCGCCTTAGAACCTTAGGAAAATCATTTTACTGTTCCTGGTCTTAGATTCTTTATGTGTAAAATGAGAGAATTGCAATATGCAATTTTTTATGACCTAGGTCCTAGGATAAGCCACTTCAGGATTTTGAGCCTGGCTTCAGTGTCCATTTCTATACAATCAAGTTCAGGAAGATTATCAAAGAAAGTTAGAAGGACCCCTGAAAGCTCATCTAGTTCCAACTTTTTACATTAAAGGTAAAAAAAACTGGTCCCTGAAAAATGAAATCAGTATCATGAGGTCTCAAAGATGTTAAGTAGCAATATCCAGCTTTATATTCATGTTACCTGATTCCAATCTTTCTTCTTCAGATCTCAAATTCCATTCCAGCACTAATACCATATTAAACTGTCCTTTGGTTGAACTATAATGATACACTAAACTGATTGAGGAGGGGAGGGCTAGGACTTGGAATTTCATTGTTATATAGACTCTTTGCTGAGGGGAGGGAATTCTCAGATTTTTAATTTACATTCTTATAAGAATTTAATTCTTACGAGAACTGAGGGGGAAAAAATGACTTGATTAGTTTCACAAAGCCAGTATGTGTCAGAGAAATAACTTAATTCTAATGTCTTTCCCAAGCAAGGGTCAACTATCTAACATTCCATGTTGTCTTTAATGATAAATGACCAAAATATTAAAATTGATCTGAGATATCATTGATTCAGGAGTTGCCTCCATGCTATAATACATTTTCTACCAATCCATGCCTGTTTATTCTGTGTGACTCTTGAGGGTGTCCTCCCATAAGTTTGTCACAGGGGATTGATATAAAATTCTGGAAGCTTTCCTTGCTTTTCCTTGGTATTGTAAGAATATCAATTGACAACTCTTGCTGCCCACCTGTCATGCCTCATCCTTGTCATGTGATAGATCCCATTCTCTCTTCTTGTCATACTTTTCCTTACTGCCATTTTTACACTTGTTATTTTATCCTCATCTTATTATATCCAATATACTTAACACTTGAATTTTAGTATTCCCAAACCTTGTCTTTACTGATATCTGAACAACTCATGATTTCCTGGGTTTTTTTTTAATTCTTTTTCCCTTTTCGGAGACTCCTGCCCTTTGGCTTTTGGCATTTATTGTCTTTCCCCTGTGCCTAATGCTTCATCTGTTCCTCCCAGATGCTTTCCATGTTCTCTCTAGTGTCCCAATTGTGTTATGCAATACTCCTCTTGGGAAGAACATTTGGCATCTTTCTGGCATTCTCTAAACAGCTAAGTGACTGAGTTTTCACCTCCGTAGTCACCAGACCTTGTTCCTCATTCATCAACATAGAATCTCCCTTTACTTCCCTCCTCACTCGGTATTTGATGGAACCAGCCAGCCCCCTATCACACCCCACCCCTAATCCCAAAGGTGCAGCTGCCCCCATGTGCAAGCTCCCTGCTGGGGCTTAGCTACAACTCTGTCATCCTTAACAATGATCCCCCAGGCAAGCTGTTGCCTTCTTTTCAGCTACATGCAGGTTGCCAGGAAGCCTAGGGGACTCACCATCTGACACTCAGAGCACTGTATTTCAGCCCAAATATGCCCATGAATGGCAATGAATTCTTAGTCAACAAGGTCTGATGACTTTTGCAGTATGGCTTTTTCAAGCCTTGGCTGTAAACTGAATATATTCTACTGTTGGGTGACATTGATAGCCCAGTCATCTCAATGTTGGGAAGAAAAGTATTCCAATGTGTTGCCAAGATCTGTCAGTTTGACTTTCCTAACAGCTCCCTTACACCTCCTCTCCTCTGACCGTTGGCATCACCCTGGTGCAGAATCTCTTCATCTCTTGCCTGGATTATTGCAATAGCCTAATAGTTTTTGTCCCTGCCACAAGTCTCTCCTGACTTCAGTCCTAAATCATCTTCTTAAAATACAGTATATGTCTTACTAGGTCACCTCCGCCCCCATTCAATAAATTCTAGTGTCTCTCTATCACCTCCAGACACAACTATAAAATCCTGTTTAGCATTCAACGTCCTTGATATCTCTTCCTCTTACTCATCTCCCACCTTTCCAATCTTCCTGTACCTTACACCATTGATATATCTTACCATTTAATGACACTGGCTTCTTTGCTTTTCCTCACATAAAACACTCATATTCCAAATCTTAACATTTTCACAGGTTATCCTCTATACCCAGAATACTCTGCCTCCTTGTCTCTACTTTCTAACTTCCTTCAAATCACAGCTAAAATTACATCTTCTACAATGAACCTTTTCTAATCCCCCTTATGCTTAATGTCTTCCCTTTTTTGGTTGTCTACAATCTATCCTAAATATGACTTCTTAGTCGATGATTATTTGCAGTGTCTCCCCAATTAAGCTGTGAGAAAACTTCTTGAGAACTGTCTTTCTCCTTTGTGTCCCCACTGCTTGGCACAGTTCCTGGATAGAGTTCTTGTTGTTCAGACCGTCAGTTATGTCTTATTATGATTCAATGGACTATCAGGATAGGATGCCAGGTCCTTTTATATTCTACTATCTCCCAATGTCTGTCCAATCTCATGCTTGTTTTCACATTACTTTCTGTCTAATTATCTGACATTCCTTATCCTTTTGCCTTCAAACTGTCCCAACATCAGGATCTTTCCCTATTTTGTTAAAATAGATTTCTTTACTGAAATAAGCATGGGTGTTATTTCCTCTTTAGGCCATCCCACTTTCACCTCTATTGTATAAGCTCTTTCATACATTTTTTTTGTGTGAGATAATTTAACCCATTCTACCTCGCCTTTCCCTCTTCTCCCAGTGTTTTCTTCTTTCTCAAACCTTAATTTCATTTTGGTAAATATCATCCCATTATTGTCAACTCACACTTCTGCCCTCTTTCTATGTATATGTCTTCTAACTTACCTAATAATGATAAAATTCTTAAAAGTTACAAGTATCATCTTCCCACATAGGAATGTAAATTGTTTAACCATATTGAATCTTTTATTAGTTCTCTTTACTATTTAACTTTTTACATTTCTCTTGAGTCTTGTATTTGAAAGTCAAATTTTCTATTAATCTCTGGTCTTTTTATTAGAAATTCTTGAAACTCCTGTATTTAATTTAATATCTTTTTTCCCCCTGAAGTATTCTACTCAGTTGTGCCATGTAGGTGGATCTTGGTTATAATCGTAGTTCCTTAATTCTCTAGGATATCATACTCCAAGTCTCTGATCATTTAATTCAGCAGTTGCTAAATCCTGTGTTATTCTGATGGTGGCTACATGGTATTTGAATTGTTTCTTTCTGGCTGCTTATAATATATCCTCCTTGACCTTGGAGCTCTGGAATTTGGCTAAAATATTCCTGGTAATTTTCATTTTGGGAATCTCAGGAGATGATTGATGAATTCTTTTAATTTCTATTTTACCTTCTGGTTGTAGTTGATAATCCCTTGAAATATAATGTCTAGGTTCTTTTTTATCATAGATTTCAGATATAATAATTCCAAATTATCTCTCCTTGACCTTTTTTCTAGATCAATTGCTTTTTCTAATGAGATATTGTACATTTTCTTCTATTTTTCATACTTTTGATTTTGTTATGTTGCTTCTTCATGCCTCCTGGAGTCATGAGCTTCCTTGTCTATTTCTAATTTTTAAAGAATGATTTTCTTTGGTGAGCCTTTGTACCTCCTTTTCCATTTGGTCAATTTTACTTTTTAAGGAGTTCTTTTTTTCAGTCAATTTTTGTATTGTTTTTCACTTGCCATTTCTGCTTTTTTAATGATTTCTTCTCTGCAATGGATTTTTGTGCCTCTTTTACCATTTGACATATTCTGTTTTTAAGGTGTTATTTTTGCAGGATATTTTTTGTACCTCCTTTACAAGGCTGTTGATTCTTTCCCCCCATGATTTCCTTGCACCATCACTCTCAATACTTTCCCCATTTTTCTTCTACTTCTTTTATTTGATTTAAAAAAATCTTTTTTAAAGCTCTTCCAGAAATTTTCTATTTGGGGGCCTGAGACCAATTTACATTCTTCGAAGCATTGCATTTTGGTGTTTTGACTTTATTGTCTTTTGAATTTATGTTTTGATTTTTCCTGTCACTATCGTATTATTCTGTGATCAGGTCCTTTTTATTGTTTGTTCAATTTTCAAGTCTATTTTTAAAATCTAAACTTTATGCCAACATTGGACTTTGCTAGCAGGGTGGAAGATACTGTGTCTCAACTTCAGGCTTTTCTTCTTAATGTTTTCAGATTTAAGTCTGGGAGTTTGTAAGTTTTTAGTTCTTCCAAGTTAATATACTCTATGGAGAAGTATGGTCACGTCTTTCAGAGCCTGGCTCTGGTCTGTGAGAGAACTAGTATTCTTTTCTGTCCTGGAACTATGAGTAGGGTCTCTCTTCCCTTGTGGCCACATGCCCTGGTATGCCTTCTCACCCCTGGACTATGACCAGGAACTATGAATGGGCAGCATAACAGAGTCCTGCGCCCAGTACCAGCAAAAGGTCCCCTATAATATCCTTCTGACTAGTTGTTAGATTCCCTTACTGTTGTATTCCGTTGTCACCCCAGTGAGACAGATTTTTCCTGCTGATTTAAAAAAAATATTTTCCCCTCCATTATATGTATAAACAATTTTAATCTTCATTTAAAAAAATTAAACCAAAATTTCTCCTTCTCTTCTTCTCTCCCTTTCCCCTCCTTGGGATGACAAGTAATCCGATATAGATTTTACATGTGCAAAAATGTAAAACATTTTTTCATATTAGTCATTTTGTGGAAGAAATCTCAACAACAAAATGAAGAAAGAAAGTTAAATATAGTATGTTTCTCCCTGTATTCAGACTCCATTAGTTTTTATTTTGGAGGCAAATGGCATTTTTAGATCACTGTACTGCTAATTCATTCACAATAGTTCAACATATAATATTGCTGCTTTTGGGTTCTGGTTCTGCTCACTTTACTTTGCATCAGTTCATGTATGCATTTCCAGGTTGAAATCATCCTTTTACTCATTTCTTATAGAATAATAGTATTCCATTACAAATATATATCACAATTTATTGTGCCATTCCCCAAATGATGAACATCTCCTCAGTTTCTAGTTGTTGGTGTTGTTGTTGGGTTTTTTTTGCTACCACAAAAAGAGCTGCTTTGATTTTTTTTTGTATAAATAGGCCCTTTCCCTCTCACTTTAAAAAGTCTCTTTGGCATACAGAACTAGCAGCTGACCAATCTGTTAGGTGTGAGGTGGTACTTCAGGTTTTTTTTTAATTTGCAATTCTCTAATCAAGAGTGATTTGGAGCATTCATGTGGATATACACTTTATTTCTTCATCTGAAAACTCCCTATTCATACCTTTTTACCACTTATCAAATGGAGAATGTATTCTTATTAATTTGACTTAGTTTTCTATTTAATGTGTAAGGTCTTAATCACAAATATTTGCTATAAAAATCTTCCCCCCGCTTTCTGCTTTTCTTCTAATCTTGTTTGCAATGGTTTTGTCTGTGCAAACCCTTTTTAATTTATTATAATCTAAATTATCCATTTTACTTTCAATATTTTTCTCTCTTGTTTGGTCACAATTTCTTCCTTTAGCCATAGCTTTGACAGGTAAACTACTCCATGCTCCCATAATTCAATTATATCACTCTTTAATTATTTTATTTAGAATATTTTTCCATGGTTACATGATTCATAATTCCCCCCTCTTCTCTCCTGCCTTCGAGAGCTGACAAGCAACTCCACTGGGTTATACATGTATCATTGTTCAAAACCTATTTCCATGTTATTCATATTTGCAGTAGAGTGATCTTTTAACATCAAAACCCTAATCATATCCATATCAAACTATGTGATTAATCATATGTTCATCTTCTGTGTTGCTATTCCCACATTTCTTTCACTGGATGTGGATTGCATTCTTTCTCATAAATTCCTCTGGATTGTCCTGGGTCATTGCATTGCTGCTAGTAGAAAAGTCCATTACATTTTATTTTGCTATAATGTATCAGTCTCTTTGTACAATGTTCTCCTGGTTCTGCTCCTTTCACTCTGAATCAATTCCTGGAGTTCTTTCCAGTTCACATGGAATTTGTCCAGTTTATTATTCTTTTTTAGCACAATAGTATTCCATCGCCATCAGATACCACAATTTGTTCAGCCATTCCCCAATTGATGGACACCCCCTCATTTTCCAGTTTTTTTGCCACCACAAAAAGTGCAGCTATAAATATTTTTATACAAGTCTTTTTCCTTATTATCTCTTTGGGGTACAAACTGAGCAGTGATATGGCTGGATGAAAGGGTAGGCATATTTCCAAATTACCCTCCAGAATGGTTGGACCAATTCACAATTCCACCAGCAGTGTATTGGTGTCCCAATTTTGCTATATCCCCTCCAACATTTATCACTTTCCTTTGCTGCCATATTGGCCAGTCAGCTAGGTGTGAGGTGGTATATCACTCTTTATGTCTAAATGATGTACCCATTCTCACCTTTTCTTGATATACAGTGTGAAATATTGGTCTATACCCAGTCTCTCCTGTACCATTTTCTAGTTTTCTCAGGAGTTTTTATCAAATAGTGATCTCTCATCCCCAAAACGTAAATCTTTGAGTTCATCAAATGTTATATTACTCTATGGCCATTTACTTCTCTATATTGTATAACTAATCTATTCCAATTAAACCACAATCTGTTTCTTAGCCAATATCAGACTGTTTTTATGATCACTTATTTGAAATACAGTTTGAGATCTGGTAAGGTGAGGGCACCTTCCTTACATTTTAAAAAATTATTTCACTTGATATTTTTGATCATTTGTTCTTACAAATGAGTTTTATTTTTGTTTTTTTCTAATGCTATAAAATATTTTGGAGGCAATTCAATTAATATTGCACCCTGCCCAATTTGTCTTGGGAGGGCAAATTGTTTTACCCCATCCTTTTATTGGTATTGCTTCTCCAGAATTCATTTTGAGGCATTATTTTTAAATTGTTTAAAGAAGAATTTGAGAAAGCTCTGGCAAGTCTCTGCTTTTACTCCAATATCTTGATTCCACCCTGTCATATAGTTCTTTTTATTCTTACTACCTCTTCTTAAACTTCTGTACTTCTGTTAAGTTGTTAAGATTTTTTTTGTCATTCCCATTTTTGCATGAAGCATTCCCTTGATATTTCTAATTTTCTTGAAGAGATCTCTTGTCTTTCCCAATGTGTTGTTTTCTTTTATGTCTTTGCATTGCTAATTTGAGAAAACCTTCTCATCTTTTCTTGCTGTTTTCTGGAACTCTTCCTACAGTTGGGTATATCTTTTCCTTTCTCCTTTCATTTTTCCTTTCCTTCTTTCCTCATCTATTTGTAAAGTCTCCTCAGACAGAGAGCTCTTTTGCTTTCTTGCTCTTCTTTTTCTTTGGGATGCTTTTTATTGCTGTCTTTAGTACAATGTTGAGAAAATGATTGGATAATATCTGTTCAAATCCAAGATAAACCATTCAACGTGATAATACAATTCTGTGCTTCAACCATTGATATCAAAAAATCCAAAGTTGAGCTTTTCTATGAAGATCTCCAACATCTTCTAGAAATAAAACACATATATCAACTGAATTACATTCATTATGAATGTGATGGCACATAGTAGGTATTTAATAATTGTTTCTTGACTGACTGAATTGACAGTAAGGCTGTAGTACTAGATGACCAGAGCCCCACTAGTTCAGGAAGGACCCTTAAAAGTCATCTTGTTCAATATCTTCATTTTATAAATGAAAACTGAGTTCCAGGGATTAAGTGACTTGAGAGAATGATTCATGGTCTTACAGAGAGTAAACAAGTGACATAGGTGAGATTTGAATCTACCTGTTTCAACTCTAGAATCAATACTCTTTCCATTATAGTACCAGCCACTGCCTCAAGCAAATATGAATTTCTACCACTTTGTTTTGATGGAAGAAAGACAAATGACAAGAAAATAAGCACATATCAATGGTTTGTTACTAACCATACAAATTTTTATAGCACTACATTTACAAAGTTCATTGCTCACAACTACTCTGTGATGGTAGAACTATTTAGATATAATTATCTCAATCTTACAGATGAAGAAACTCATGTTTTAGAAAGGTTAAGTGACTTTTTCAGAAATGCATTCTTAAAAACTTTTACTGTCAGAAAAGAAACTCAGGACTCTAATACACAATTCTATGGGGAAAGAATGGGAAACTTATTGAGGATAGATGACAGGGGAGGTGATACAAGTGAAAGAGTGAAAGAGTCATGCTTTGTTCTCAGGTCTTCTAAAAATCAATGATAATATTAATAATTATTATCATCATTAGTAATAATAATAACCACCAATTTTATAGCTCTTGCTATGTTCCAGGCACTGGGCTAAGCACTTTATAATTATCTGATTTGATTCTGGGAAGTAGGTGTTATAATTTTTCTGATTTTGCAAATGAGGAAACTAAGGCAAGCAGGGGTTAAGTGACTTTTCTGGGATCACTCAGTAAGTGTCTGAAGCTGAATTTGGTCTTAGGACTTTCTAACTCCAGGAGGAGCACTCTACCTATTGAGACACCTAGTTATCCAAGGTGCCAGCTAGCTGCTTCAGCACATTCCTTAGATACCATGCACTCTACAATGGATTCATACACTTTAGAAATATTTTAAACAACACACTTACAAATAAAGAAATTTTCTCACTTAATTCATGATTAGTCAGGGAAGGACATTTTCAGTTCACTAGAACTTCTCAGTTTTTCATCAGTATTCTAACTCATCGGGTTTTCCTATTTATATAATTGAGTCATTTTTTTTTCTGAGCAGGTGGAAGAAGATGGTTAAGCTATGTTCCCTGTGTGTGAAATGAGCTTGGAAATTTGGCCATTTAGTTTAAGGTCACTGGCCATTAAAAAGAAGCTGATTTTAAGTCAATTTCAGAACAAATAAATGTCAATAAATATCCATTAAATTCCTACTATGTGCCAAGCACTCTGCAGAGCACTGGGAATACAAAGAAAGTCAAAACCACAATCCTGCCTTTCAAGGATCTCAGAGTCAAATGGAGAAGATAACATATAACCAATAACAATCTAACAGGATCTATACAAGATGATTGGAGATTATCTTAAATGGGAGACACTAACATGATTTCTTACAGGAGATAGTGTTTTTGCATGTGGAATGGAGTTAGGTACAAAAGACTAGAAGGGTAGAAAGGGGGAAGCTTTGAAGGACTTTAAAAGTCAAGTAGAATTTTATTTGGTCCTGGAGATAATAGGGAGCCACTGGAGTTTATTAAAGAGGATGGGTAGAGTGACACAGATCAACATTTAGGTCAAAGAATGCTTGGGTACTGAGCTATTTTTTGGTGTCGTACTGAGAAGAGTCAGATGGATTATGAGTCAAAATTTAGTGCAGCCTAGGAGAAAGAATAAGGCAGGCAGGTGCCACAGTGGATAAGAGTGCTGAGCCTGGAATCAGAAAGTTTCATCTTCCTGGGTTCGAATCTAGATGCAGATACTAACTAGCTATGTGACCTTCAGTAAGTCACTTAATCCTGTTTCGCTCAATTCCTTATCTATAAAATAAATTGGAGAACAAATAGCAAACCACTCCAGTATCATTGCTATGAAAACTCTAAAGAGGCTCACAAAAAAGTCAAACATGACTGAAAACGCCTGAATAATGGAAAGAATACATTGGATTTTGTTACCAAAAGACATGGGTTCCTTTAACTGAGTCTTTTTTTTTTTTTTGTCTAGAATTATTTTATTTTATTTTTATTTAAGTTTTTTATTTTAATAAAGTTTTTACATAAGTTTTTTCAAAGTTATATGTTTGTATCAATTTTTTACATTTATTAATATTCATTTTTAACATGGTTACATGATTCATGCTCCTCCTTTCCCCTTCAACCCCCCCCCCCGCACCGCCCCTACCCATGCGCATTTCCACTAGTTTTGTCATGTGTCCTTGATCAAGACCAATTTCCAAATTGTTGGTAGTTGCATTGGTGTGGTAGTTTCGAGTCTACACCC
>NC_058131.1:209127950-209146771 GCF_016433145.1 Gracilinanus agilis | reverse complement strand
TTTTCAGGTAAAGAAATCAAAAGTATCAATAAGTACATGAGAAAGTGTTCCAAATCTCTAATAATCAGAGAAATGCAAATCAAAACAACTCTGAGGTATCGCCTCACACCTAGCAGATTGGCTAAAATGAAAGAAGGGGAGAGTAATGAATGTTGGAGGGGATGTGGCAAAATTGGGACATTAATGCATTGCTGGTGGAGTTGTGAAATGATCCGGCCATTCTGGCTGGCAATTTGGAATCATGCTCAAAGGGCTATAAAAGAATGCCTGCCCCTTGATCCAGCCATACCATTGCTGGGTTTGTACCCCAAAGAGATCATAGATAAACAGACTTGTATGAAAATATTTATAGCTGCGCTTTTTGTGGTGGCAACAAATTGGAAAAGGAGGGTATGTCCTTCAATTGGGGAATGGCTGAACAAATTGTGGTATATGCTGGTGATGGAATACTATTGTGCTAAAAGGAATAATAAACTGGAGGAGTTCCAGGCGAACTGGAGAGACTTCCGGGAACAGATGCGGAGCGAAAGGAGCAGAGCCAGAAGAACATTGTACACAGAGACTGATATACTGTGGTAAAATCGAATGTAATGGACCTCTGTACCAGCAGCAATACAATGACCCAGGACAATTCTGAGGGATTTATGGTAAATAAAACTACCCACATCCAGAGGAAGGACTGCAGGAGAGGAAACATATAAGAAAAACAACTGCTTGAACTCATGGGTCGGGGTGGACATGATTGAGGATGTGGACTCGAAAATACCACACCAATGCAACCACCAACAATTTGGAAATTGGTCTTGATCAAGGACACATGACAAAACTAGTGGAAATGTGCGTTGGCCATGGGTGGGGGGAGTGCGGGGGGCGAAGGGGAAAGGAGGAGCATGAATCATGTAACCATGTTAAAAATGAATATTAATAAATGTTTGAAAAAAAATTAGAAAATAAATTCCTTTTTAATAACTTATATTTACATGGTGAATTATAGTTAGCCATGCTCTTTTGGTTTCATTTGATCCTCAAAATAACCCTGTGAATTAGGTAATATAGATATTATTATATCCAATTTAATGAAGAAATATTTAATGCTTAGAAAGTTGTATTCCTTTGACTGGTATTTTCACAGATAGTGTCAGAGCTAATAGCTGAACACATATCTTAACTTCTAGTCCAATACTCTGTTCTATTATGCCATGATAATCTTTCAGAAATACTTTTGGATATAAATGATTAATCAATCAATAAGTATTTATGAAGCATCTGCCATGCATCAAGGAACGTGCTAAGAAATTTAGGTATAAATACAAAATGACCTGTCTTGTAGGAAGAATAGAACATGTTTATTGACTGATTAAATGAGAATATAGAGGACAAATGTTGAACAAATATAGAGTCATATATTGATAGCGGTGTTAACAACGGAAGGAATTGGAAAAACCCTCTTTTTTTGCACTATCTTTAATTCCCTTTATATACCCCATCTGTATTTTTGTGGGTGAATTTTTTGTGTGTGGTGTTGGTCACTGCTTTATCCAGGGACTGCAGGGGGCATGTTAGTCATTATTTGTTAGCACTCTAGAGTCATGGAACATGACATTAACATTAAATTGCACACATTTAACTACTCACATATATTTTTGGCCTCCAGAGAGTACGGTCATCCCTGTTTTTTGCTTTTGTGTGGGATAGTAAATCTTTTTCAAGAAGGTTGGATTTTGGGGTTTCTACCTTCCTGCTTGGAAGTCACCCTCTGTTACTGTAAATTAACCCCACTTGGAAAGAGTATCTTCTTATGCTGGAAACGACACTGGAAGTCTTACATAGATGGAAACAAAGTAGGAATACATTAATTAAGGGATGACTAAGCTCATTGTGGTTTATTATTGTAATGGGATTTAGGACATCATGAGAAACAACAAATATGAAAAAATTCAGAGAAACACGGAAACATTTATAGAACTAATGCAGAGTGAAGTCAGAAGAACCAGGACAACAACATAAATAATAACTACAAAAATGCAAATGAAAAGAATTATAATTCTGCATAATTTGGCCTAGGAAAAAGATGACAATATGCACTTATCCCTTTTATTGGAGAGAGGGTTGAATGTGTGAAATGTTGCACATTCTATTACACACGATGTATTTGGTTTTGCAGAATTATTTGTTTGCTTTTAATTTTTGTTAGAAGGAATTCCAAGAATAGAGAAAGTAAGGACATTTTGAAACACATGTAATGTGAAATAAAATTTATTTATGAAAGAAAGAGCACTAGTTTGAGTCAAAGAGTTGAGATCAAAACTATATCATTCCACATATTAACTATAAGTTAATAGGTTATATAACTTCTCTAAGTCTTGTTTTTTCTAATTATAAAATGGAGATTAGAACTCTGGGAAGGATCCAGCTTCCCTATTTAGAATATTGTTAAATCCTAAGCATCTGAAATTCCACCTATTCCCTGAAGGAAGAGGTTACTGAAGGTAATTAAAAAGTGCCAAGTATAATCCCCATGTTTCACAAATGAAGAAATTAAGTGACTAAGTAAATTGTTTACCCTTGGTTACAAAGGCATCAAATAACAGAGTTTGGATTTGAATCTAAGTTTTCCATCCCCCAAATCAGGGATCATCATGTTGTAATTGTTGAACCAGATCCAGATTGGTTTTCCCCTTCTCTGGTTTTTATCACTTAATCTTTTTGGATGACTTGAGTTTTTCACGAATATACCCCTTGTCTGTTCAATTAAAGTTCTTGAATGGCATGAACCATATCCTACACCATCATCACAATCACTGAAGAAGCAAGCCTAGTCCACACAGTAACACTTCCAATAAACATTTGCTTCATCAATGAAATCATGAAGGAAGGAATGACAGAAAATTAGCCTCTAGTCTCAGCAGTTGTTCCAAACCTTCCCTTCTATCGAGTCCCAATCCTCACCCCCTCTCAGCAGATGCTCTTGCCTCCTACTTTAGAGAAAAATAGAAACTGACATTTGTAGATTGTTTGAGATTTTGTCAAAAGCTTTAATACATTATCTCATTTAAGCCTCATAACAATCCTATGAGTTAATAATATAAATATTATTATTTTTATAGATGAGGAAATTTTTATAGATGAGGAAACAGACTGAGTCTCAGATAGATTGAGGGATGTCCTCATGGTCCCATAACTAATAGGCTTCAAGAGGCATGATTTTTTTAAGCCAGGACTTCCTGATTTCAAACCTAAGACTTTATTCCTTAAATTGTCAATTTTAAATAGAAACAGAGCTACTAAACTATATATAAGGATCCCTGCAAGCTGCACACTGATTTAGAAAACTACATATTAATATTATTTATCTTTTATTTTATTTTTATTTATTTTACTAAATATTTTCAAATTATGCTTTAATCTGGGCCTGGCTACTTGTCACACGTAGCCCTTTTGTTAGACACCTCTTTTTATGCAATTATGCTTTTCAAATCAAAGTCATCATTCATGAACTCCATCTCCCTTACCCAACATTATAAAATTCCATTATACCCTCTCCTAGCCTCTCATCCTTCATTTCAGTCTGCTATATTTCACTCTTCTCTTTCTCCCCACCCCCATGTCCAATACCATGCCAAATCTTGCCAATGCTACTTTCAAAATCTATTTTATGTTTTTATTTTCTTTTTTTAGGGCTATCACCCTATTAAATGTCTCTTTTACCTGTTTACTAGTCTACAATAATAAAGTGGTAAGTGGCTTCTTATTTTTCTCTCTTTCTCCTCTTAATTCATCTTCTCCATTCATTAAAAAAGTCTTCACAAGAAACAAGACTTGCTATGTTATTACTCTCAAGAACCTTCTAGAATTTCCTCTTGTTTCTAGGAAGGTTCTCATAACTTGGACCCTGGTACTTGATTTTTAGTTCATTGCTCTTTCTACTATACCAGAGCTTTCTCAGCTGAAGGAGCTTGGGCTACTTAACTTATAAAAAGATTTTTGAAATGGTAGAGGAGTACAATGGATGTTTTTATACATTTGGAAGTGTATCATGTAGAACAGAGATTAGATATATTTTGTGTAGCTGCAGAGGGCAGTACTATGACCAATAGCAGACTTAAGCTTAATTTAAGGAAGAATTCCCTATTAATTAGAGCTGTCTAAAATGAAATGGATTTCCATCAATACTAAATTGTCATTACTACAAGTTTGATAGCAAATTTCTGATGATCATTTGTTAAGGGATCTGGTAGAAATGAAACCTATATTAAAGTAGGGTTAAATGAGATAATCTTTGAGGTCCTTTCTAATGCTAAGGTTCTGTGATTTCTCATGTGGCAAATTAGGTAACAAAAAAGTTCCAGTGGAATAAGATTATAGACTTTATATAATTTAAAAGTTTTCTTTCTATAGAAGAGAAACTAAGGACCCAAAGAGAAGAAATAACTTGGCAAAAACACATACCTACTTCAGTGGTACAGAAAGATTAAATTCAGTTGTTTTGAAAACTTGTTGAGTTTTCAATGGCGCTCTGTCGCTAAGGTTTCTTTAGGTTAAAGTGTAGTAGGAATTTCAGGGTCATGGAGACATTGTTAATTTTAACCAATCTGGGTTTGACCTCAGTAGCTATGAGGAGTAAGTAAAGTGATCTCTGCTCAAAGCAATAGAGTAAATTACTCAGAAGTTAAGTAGCAAGTATGAGGATTAAACCCCAGGTTATAGTCTCTTACCAAAATTTGTAATGTCAGTCTGAACTAGTATTTACAACTGAAGAGATGTTATTAGTGGGACAATTTGATTAAATGAACACTGGGCCAAATTATCCCAAATTTATAAGATAACTCTTATAACAATTTTATGGAAAATTGCTCCCCCAAATTACAGCCTTATAGAGTACACACATTAATAACATACCACAAGGACACATAAATTATATAAGAGTCATATCCCATTGCTGTTGGTTACATTGAATAATGTGATGTTTCTGCAAGAGCAAAAGGTATACTATATTATTAAAATATACTGGCATCTTAAAGGGCAACATTAATATCACCATGGACACACACAGAAGACACTGAAATAATAGAGTTGAGAGTCAAATGCAATTCTTCCATCTGCCAGAAACAACCATATGAGCTACTGGTAAAATAAAAGAAACTAAGAATAAAAATTAAAAGATGGCTCCATATCTATTTATAGCAGTTTGCTACCTTAAAGTGAATTGAGTAATGAATTCAATCACAAAAAGGTAAGATAGTTCAGTTACATAGCAATATATTTGTCATTCAATTGAAACCAAAGAGCATTTTGGGGTGCCTACTATGTGCAATGAACTGCTCTAGACACCAGTAATACAGAGATAAAAAGTTAATCCTCGATGCAAATGAGGTTCTACTGAAATATCTTATATTCTACTACTTTTTCTTCCTCATTGTTAATCATGCTCATTTTCATGTCTTGTTTCTTAAAGTGATTGTTAGCAGTAAGGAGCTCAGGCAGATCTTTCCAACACAGAGAAGTTATGAGTATAGGCTCAATCATAAATTGTGCATCTGTCATATGATGCTTATATAAACAAAACATGTACAAGGTCAAGACAAAAAGACTGGCCACCAAATAATGACTTATTTTTCACCCTAGCCTTTTAAGAAACCATTACGTAAATTTAGAGGTAAATACCAGAGAGCCATCTTGGTGATTTAGAGTATTGAAATTAAAGAATTCCTGATCAGCTGTGCCTAGTAATAAAATAATAGATAAATAAATTTAATTCTCTTTGAAAGAAAGGAATAGATTTTTGATACCAAGAAAAATTTGAGTGCCTTATAAAGGCCAGAGTAAAAATTTTAGGTGATATGATCAATAATTAAAGAACTAGAGACAGACTTTTATTTTGATTTTCACCACCCCTCAGACTTCTCTGTGACAGAAATGGTGTGCCAAAGATGAAGCAATTTTGGTTATTCACCTGGACTAGGGCATCAGACAACTATTTATTTAATGTTGCACATCATAAAAAACAAATTCTGCAAGCAATCACGAAAAAAACTTCAAATAACAAAGGAAAGGAAATTTTGAGAACTCAAGAATATCCTTCATTCACCTGAAAACACAGGAGGAAAGAGAATAGAAATAGAAATCTGTGTACAGCTGAATCAATATGTGTGGGGGTGTGGGGTTTGTATGTGTGTGTAATTAAATAAAATGGGATGGTTAATAAAGTGGGGAGGAGAGGGAAGTGTGTGATATGTCCTGGTGAAGTTAAGGG
This sequence comes from Gracilinanus agilis, assembly GCF_016433145.1. Lineage (NCBI taxonomy): Eukaryota > Metazoa > Chordata > Mammalia > Didelphimorphia > Didelphidae > Gracilinanus > Gracilinanus agilis. Next base: position 209,140,518 of record NC_058131.1, on the reverse strand, counting down.
CTAGCAATAAGAGGATGTTAACTCTTGTATTCTATCAGGAAAAGAAGAGTCTGTAGAGGATTAGGTGACAAAGGTGGGATGAGAGAGAAGAGAAGAAGGCTTCCTTCTGTAATGAAAGAAGGTTTCACTGTTAAACCTTCCAATAGGTGAAGGGGGAAGTTATTCAAAGAGATATGGAGACCTTGCAGTTGGTGTTGTTCACTGGGATTTGGTGTTTGAAGAAGTTAATGGTGTTTTTGCCACCAGTGGCTGGTTTCCATTGGAATACCTGAAGTGAATGGGAGGGCAAAGACTCAGGAAGGAGTTTTTTCAGACAAATGAAGAAAGATGTTGACCAAGTGCAGTGGTGGGCTGCATAATCAAGTGGGGCGGGTTCTTGCCACAGAACAGTGTCCTCTGTCACCTATAGAAATTTGTTTTGTTCTTGGAGTGAGGCACAATGGAGAAAGGTAGGGCGAGGATTCAAGAGGTAAGTTCTAAAAGATAATTATAGAAGCTACTTAGAGGATAGGCTTCAGAGTGGTTGGAACTTTTGATTCCATGAAGAATGCAGAAAAAGAGAGGGAATAGCTAAGGAGAGGTGCCATGAACCAGAGAATGAAAGTCTAGAGTAGACAGAGAGAGGATGGCTCATAAAGAGAATGAGAGAGAAACCCTTTCTCAAAAAGGGTGCAAAAATCTAACAGAATTAGTTGAAGAGGGGAAAGGAGGGATAATCTACTTGTTCAAAAAGGGAGAAAAATAATTAAATAAACAGATAAAAGCAGGAAGGAAAAGAAATTAATAAGTAAAATTTTAAAGGAAAAAATTTTAACAAATGGAAGGGGAGTTTCAAGATTGAGAGGAAAAGAGCCTGTGAAAAGAACCTTCCTTTTAAAAAAACAAACACAAAAGGATTAAGCTAAAGTAACCAAGGAGGCATAGTACTTTGTTTACAACAGAAGAGTGAAAAAATATTTAGAGATAATTGGAGGAAAATATAAATCTAACTTATAACTTTCAATGTGAATGGGTTAAACAGTCCAATTAAACAAAAAGAATGACAGATTACACAAGAAAACAAAACCCTACAATCTGTTGCTTATAAGAAACACATTTAAAAAACAAAGACATATACAGAATGAAACTGAGGGGATAGAAAAAAAAGTATCACGTGAATCCCAAAAAACAGGATTTATAATCATGCTATCTGACAAAGAAAAAAAATTCAAAAAATAAAAAGTATAAACAAGGAAACGGTTATAGTAATAGGGACCATAGTCAACAAACCAATAGTAACACTAAACATAAATGCTAGAAATTGTTTGGCATCCAACTTTATAAAGAAAACATTAACTAAACTACAAGAAGACATAGACAGTAATATAGTAGTGACAGGAGACTTCAGTTTCCATTTCTCAGTTTTGGATAAGTCTAACAGAAAGTTAAACAAAAGGGAAATATGGAACTGAAAAAATTGCTGAAGGATCTAGAGCTAAAAGACTTATAGCATCCTTTAAATGAAGAGTGAAAGAGCACACATATTTCACCATACCACAGGGAACTTTAACAAAAATTGATCATGCATTAGAGTTCAGAGATATTGCAATAAAATGCAGAAATAGTAAATCTATGCTTTAAAGGTAATAATACAATAAAAATTATTAAAGTGACTACAAACAACAGATTTGATGTAAATGAAAATTTAACAATGAGATTCTAAATCAACAAAATAACTCCATAGAAATCAACCATATTTCTATATAATATATGTTGTTCTATATATGGTGTATATATGTATATATGTATATATATATATATGTGTGTGTGTGTGTTTCTAAATAATAACAAAATTCAAGAAGCAATATATAAATTGAAATTTCGCTACAAATAATCATAAAGTACATAAAATATCTGGGCATCACTCTATTAAAAGACACATAGATTCAATTATGAAGTACTCTACTTGAAGAAATATAGAACAACTTAAATATCTGGAGAAATATCCAGTGCTAATGTTTGGGCCATATCAATATAATAAAAATTATATTACTACCAGGCTTACTTTTCACTTTAAATGCTATACTAGATGAATTATTAAGGAAATATTTTATCAAACTTAATAAAATAACAAAATTATTTGAGAAAATAAAAAATCTAGACTATGAAAGGAAATGTTTAAATAAGATAGGGGCAAAGGGGAATAGCACTTCAGAGTCAGAGAGAAAGAGAGACAGAGTAGACAGAGCCAATGACAGAGAAGACAAAATAGATAAGAAAGAATCAGAAAATAAAGAAGCTAAATGTTATAATGATCCTGGTGTTATGAGTAACTGAAGCTGAGTATGTGGGTGATACCTAAGTGAAACACTTGAGTTGTGATAGTGAAACACAAAGGACCCCACAACAAGAGTTGTTGTGAATCTGGTGAACCCAACTTCATGTATAAATGTCCCAGAATAACCAGACAGATGAAGAATCTGTGATTAGAATTGTACAGCTACTCTGGTGTAGACAGGATAACATTAAATTGACTGTGAATTATATTTTACTATAACTGATACAATTCTCCTTTCCCTCAAATATCCCAAGGATATAATCACTAAGCCCTAAGATAGAGATGACACCAGATCTAGGTAAGTTTGAAGATTTAATGCTAATAGGCTTAAGAAGGGAAGCAGGGTACTGATTGGGAAGTAGGGAAACAGGAAGTCCTTAAGTAACTAAGCTAATGATGATATTTGAATTGATGATGGTCAGGCTTGCCTGTTGCCAGTCGCCAATTGTCAGCCTGGCTGGGCCAGACTGGTTTCAACCTAAATCAAGTTGCTTTTCTGTTAGATGTTGTTGCTTCTTTTATGTGATTAAATCAGGATCAGGTTATTCAATATAAGGGTAACACAGGATCTGGGACTGTGAAATTGGTTGGTACAGGTTGCTTGTAACTCAAGTTGACATAAGACTTACCTTCACGACAACCACCCACTTCCCAAAACCCAATCTCCAGATTGAGATGAATCTCTGAGTTCAAATCCTTCCTTATATACCTGAGCCTCAACTGCCTTGGCACATGCCACCTCCTGCCAGGCTCAGTTCATTCTATGTTCTAATCAGGTAACTGTCCATCATCTTGTTCTCCATATTTCTGTGCAAATTATCATTAAAATTGTATATATGTATATATATATTATAGATCTAGACTATGAAAGGAAATGTTTAAATAACATAGGGGCAAAGGGTAATAAGCACTTCAGAGACAGAGAGAAAGAGAGACAGAATAGACAGACAGTGACAGAGAAGACAAAATAGATAAAAAGAATCAGAAATAAAGAAGCTAAATAACAGTGTTCTTTAAAGACTAGAGAGTATTAATTGCCTAGGAAAGAACTATGTATTTGACTTAAAAAATTAAAAACAAAACAAAACAAACACTTCTGAGTAAACTTGAAAACTGCCTGGCAAAAATTAGGCTTAGACCAATACTTCACACCATGTTCTACCATCTATTCTAAAAGCATTCATAATTTTAATATTAAAAGTAGCACTATAAGAAATAGAAGAAAAGCAGGTCATAAATCTCTCCTAGCTATGAATAGGAGATATATTCTTAACAACCCAAGGGATAGAAGCAATTATTAAAAAATAAAATAGATAACTTCAATTACATGCAACTTGAAACCTTTTTCACAGATAAGATTAAAGCATAAAAAGGGAAATGGTTGAGTGGAGAAAAATAAATCTTCATCTCAAATTTGTCTGATAAGGGATTAGTATCTAAGATATATAAATAATCAATTAGTAGATTTAGGACTAATAACCAATCCAATATGAGTGGCTACAGGTTAGGAACAAATCCTTCTCTAAAGAACTGCAAAATATTCACCACCACATGAAAGTGTTCCAAATCACTAGTAAGAAAGATGTGAATCAAAACAGTTCTGAGGTTTTATCTCACACCCTGAAAATTGGTAATCATCTTAGATGACAAAAATGGCAATAATCAATGTTGGGGTCCATTTCGAAATGATAGACACTCATATATCATTCCAAGCTGTGGCATGGTATATTCATATTGGAAGACAACTTGGAATACCGTTATCCCTCACTATATTGCAGTTCACTTATTGCAGCTTCACTATATTGGGGTTAAAATATATATATATTCTAAATAATAGAGTTACTCTTATCCTGGCACACAATTGGCTAATGGAATGAAAGGTGACCAACCAAAACTCTGTGTTCTGTAGCCTGGGTGCCTATTGGCTCAGTAACTGTAGGTTAATAAGAGTATGGAAAAGGTTTATAGGAGAGCAGGAAGGGCTTAGAAAGCCTTAAAATATAAACAAATAATTATAGGTATGCTCTGTTTTCTTGGAAGTTGGGGTACCCTCTTAAACTTCATTCCTTCCTTATTGCTATTTTCAACTATTTTCAGAGTTGTTACTATTTTAAATCATTTATTAATATTCATTTTTAACATGGTTACATGATTCATGCTCCTACTTTCCCCTTCATCCCCTGCACCCCCCCACTCATGACCAACGCACATTTCCACTGGTTTTAACATGTGTCATTGATCAAGACCTATTTCCAAATTGTTGTTAGTTGCATTGGTGTGGTCGTTTCGAGTCCACATCCCCAATCATGTCTGCCTCAACCCATGCGTTCAAGCAATTGTTTATCTTCTGTGTTTCCTCTCCTGCAGTCCTTCCTCTGGATGTGGGTAGCATTCTTTACCATAAATCCCTCAGAGCTGTCCTGTGTCATTGCACTGCTGCTGGTACAGAAGTCCATTACATTCGATTTTACCACAGTATATCAGTCTCTGTGTACAGTGTTCTTCTGTCTCTGCTCCTTTCGCTCTGCATCAGTTGCTGGAGGTCTTTCCAGTTCACCTGGAACCCCTCCAGTTTATTATTCCTTTGATCACAATAGTATTCCATCACCAGCATATACCACAATTTGTTCAGCCATTCCCCAATTGAAGGACATCCCCTCCTTTTCCAGTTTTTTGCCACCACAAAAAGCACAACTATAAATATTTTCGTACAAGTCTGTTTATCTATGATCTCTTTGGGGTACAAACCCAACAATGGTATGGCTGGATCAAAGGGCAGGCATTCTTTTATAGCCCTTGAGCATAGGTCCAAATTGCCAGCCAGAATGGTTGGATCAGTTCCCAACTCCACCAGCAATGCATTAATGTCCCAATTTTGCCACATCCCCTCCAGCATTCATTACTCTCCCCTTCTTTCATTTTAGCCAATCTGCTAGGTGTGAAGTGATACCTCAGAGTTGTTTTGATTTGCATTTCTCTGATTATTAGAGATTTAGAACACTTTCTCATGTGCTTATTCATACTTTTGATTTCTTTACCTGAAAATTGCTTATTCATGTCTCTTGCCCATTTATCAATTGGGGAATGGCTTGACTTTTTATACAATTGATTTAACTCCTTGTATATTTGAGTAATTAGACCCCTGTCAGAGTTTTTTGTTATAAAGATTTTTTCCCAATTTGTTGTTTCCCTTCTGATTTTGGCTGCATTGTTTTTGTTTGTACAAAATCTTTTTAATTTAATATAATCAAAACCATATAATTTACATTTTGTAATTTTCTCTAACTCTTGCTTGGTTTAAAAATCTTTTATTTCCCAGAGATCTGACAATTATACCATTCTGTGTTCACATAACTTATTTATAGTTTCCCTCTTTATATTCAAGTCATTCACCCATTCTGAATTTATCTTGGTGTAGGGTGTAAGATGTTGATCTAAACCTAATTTCTCCCATATTGTTTTCCAAATTTCCCAGCAGTTTTTGTCAAATAGTGGATCCATGTCCCAAAAGTTGGGCTCTTTGGGTTTATCATACACTGTCTTGCTGATGTCATTTACCCCAAGTCTATTCCACTGATCGTCCCTTCTGTCTCTTAGCCAGTACCATATTGTTTTGATGACTGCTGCTTTATAGTATAGTTTAATATCTGGTAGTGCTAGGCCCCCTTCCTTCACATTTTTTTTTCATTATTTCCCTTGATATTCTTGATCTTTTATTATTCCAAATGAAATTTGTTATAGTTTTTCCTAATTCAGTAAAGAAGTTTTTTGGTAGTTTGATAGGTATGGCACTAAATAGATAAATTAATTTGGGTAGAGTGGTCATTTTTATTATGTTAGCTGGTCCTACCCATGAGTAATCAATGGTTTTCCAATTGTTTAGATCTAGTTTTATTTGTTTGGAAAGTGTTTTGTAGTTATTTTCATATAATTCCTGTGTTTGTTTTGGTAGATTGATTTACCAAATAGTTTGAGGGCTGAGAATTCAGAGAACCCACTCCCTTTACTGATTCAATTGACCCTTGAGATGCTGATAGCTCAAAGACTTTCCGCAGGCTTGGGTGCAAGCTTTTGATCTCATTCTGAACTTGATCAGGTCACAGGCTGATAAAATTCTAGCCCCAGGCTTAGACTCAAGCTTTTGGTCTCCAGGTGTTCTTGATTCAATCAGGCACACCCTTGATTGCCCTTTCTTGGAGTTTTGGGCTAAAAGATCTTGGGGAGACTCCCCTTGAGAACTGTGTCCTCAATGTAAACCATGGATTATGTCCTCAACCCAAACCCAGACTAGGATTCTTGGCTTCACCATGGCCCACATGGATCAGCCCTGTTAGCCCATATTGCCCTGGACTGGAACTCTGGACTTCTCCACAGGTTTGAAATTTCAAGGGGTGTGAGTTGGCTTGGACTACTATTTCCTCAGGCAGGATCTCAGGGTCTGACTGTTAGCTAGAGATTAAGTTCAGAACCTGTGACAGCAGATGTTGGGGTTGGGGTGGGTTGGGTAGTGGGGTTGTGGTTTGCTCTTGCCTTGCTCTTCACTCCCCACTATACCATCCTGCTAGCTCTGTTCCCATCTCACCTCAGTCCCCCAGATGGTCTCTCCCTACCTTTTGGATTTTTCTTTTCTTAAAAGTTGTTTCACTCTGTCTCCTTGTTGATTCTTTCACTCCTGTATTTATTTAGTGATACTATTTTAATCTTGGTCAGAGAGGATTTTTGTGGTGAAATGGAGCTGCTGCCCTAGTTACTCCTCCCATTTAAATATTTCTAATGAGGGAAAACACACTTTCTTCCAAAGTGACTAGATGATTTTTGGATAACTCTAAGTGTTAGGAAGACTTTTCATCAAGTTAAATTTATGTTTATGGACTATAATTCTATTAGTTTGGAACCTTGCCCTAAATGTAAAGAGGCTCATCACAAGAAATCCATCCATGAAGAGATGTCTTATTTCTAGGTACAGTAATTCATGATTGGTCCTATTCTATATAATTTGTATACAATGATTTAGATGAGGATGCCGTGCTTATTAACACTACGTATGGGACAGCTAGGTATCATGATATATAGGGTAGATAGAATGGATGGAGTCAGGGCAACCTGGGTTCAAATCTGGCCTCAGATACTTCCTAGCTGTGTGACTTTGGTAAAGTTACTAAACCTCAATTACCTAGCACTTTCCATTCTTTTGTCTTAGAATTGATATTAAGATATAAGGTAAGGGTTTTGTTTTTCTTTTAAGCTACAGATAACACACCTAGTAGAAAGCGATAACATTGTGTAAAGGTCAGCATCTAAAAATATGATGGCATACTTGAATTAGCAATAAAAAGAAATTACTCAAAGGCACACATGAAATTTTACATGTGGGTTAAAAAGACATATTCATAAGAGTACAGGGGATGGATGATGAGACAATTCTATATAATAAGTTTTTGAGATCTTAGGGAATAAGTTCAAATTGAATGTTTAGTATAAGAGGAAAAAAATATTATTCTCAATGTCAGTAAGGGAGGCATGGTGTCCCAAATAAGGGTTTTTTTATTTTATCTTGGGCAACATCAGAAGAATTATGCTTTTTTCTGGGCATTACATTTTATTAAACATTGACAAATTAAAGTATATTGTTGGGGAGGGAACTGAAGTGCATGCTATTCAATCAGTGAGGTAAAACATTTGAGGTGTTCAGCTACAAAAGAATATTTTTAGGAGACATGATTACTGTCCTTAAGCATTTGAAAAATTTTTTGAGGAAGTGGTATTAGACTTGATTTATTAGAACAAGCAATAAGAATTAGAAGCAGTGTCTGAGAGTTGCAGAGGGGCACATTTAATCATGACGTGATAAAGAACTTCCTGATAATTAGAACACTATGGAAATAGTGGAAATAGAGTTGACTGCCTCTGTAGTAGGAAATTGTGGGTTCACCCTTATCGGGTGTTTCATATTCTCCTCTCCCTGACTTCTCTTTTCTTGTAAGGGCATTGTCATCTTACTAGTCATCCAAGTTCTAGATAATTCTCACTTTAGAATCATCCTCAGTCCTTGACTTTCCCTCATCATCCAGATTCACCAGTTACCAAGCTTACCAAGTCTTGTCACTTCTATCTCATAACATCACATTGGGTACATATCCCCTTCTTTCCACTTACATACCTACTTTATGGTACTCATTTAGACCCTATTTACTCTTCACCTGGTCTATTACAATAGTTTCCTAATAGATCTCCCTAAATCTTTATTCTCTTTTCTTCATATAGCATCCAAATTGATATTCCCCAAGCACAAGTCTCATCATGACATTCCTATGCTCAAAACGTTCTGGTGGCTCCTTATTGACTCTAGGATGAAATATAAACTCCTCTGCCATTTAAAGTCTATTACAATTTGGCATCAGCCTGCCTTTTTGGGTGTACAATATATTACTCCCCTCCATTTACATTACATTTCAGCCAAATTGACTTCCTTATTTCTCTTCCAAAATATCAGTCTCTCTTGCATCTCCACTTATTTGTAGACATTGTTCCTCATTGATCAAATATGTTCTCTCCTCACCCCTATCTAATAGCACTCATAACTTTCTTCATAATTCAGTTCCCAATCCATCTCCTAAATCACTCCTATACTGATCCACTTTTTGGCTAGATTACCCCACCCACAATTACTTTTCATTTACTTTGTATATACTTCATATAATTTTGTTTTTCTGTGTACCTCTTATTCCCTCTAGTAAAATGTAAGTTTCTTGAGGTAAGAGACTGTTCTGTTTTTATCAATGAGTCACCAACACCTATATCTGTGTCTGGTAATGAATTTACTAAATATTCACTGTGCTACCATGTAAATAGATTCAGAGCTTCTCAGATCAGCCAGGCTGGAAGGCAATCCCATAGACACACCCTCTGCCTTCAATGATTAAGCTCCATTTCTTAAGCACATGCTGAGTAAATTTCAATTGATGAATAGGGTGAGGATGAGTTCTTGATTTGTTAGGTATTTTCTGCAGCTTTGTAGGACTGGGAATAATAAAAATGTAATCCCACCCTTAATTAACTAATGGTTCCTGTAAAAGGAAAGGGATGTTTCTTCCTGGGGAATGTGTATTCTTTGCTGTAATGTATTAGAATGACTTTTTCATTCAGAGTCCCTCAAGTAAGTGTATGGAAGGAGGAAAAAGGGAGAATATGAAGAAAGATAGAACTACCTGCTCTAATGATAATACTATGAAGGTTTGGTATTTGAAGCATAACCTGGAAGAAAAACCAGCACTAGACAAACACACTTTGATCCTGAACTAATTTGGTACTAGCTCCTGATCCATTCACTTTCTAAGAGCAAATTGGGTTCTAATGCATAGGTTGTTGTGATGAATTATGGGTATTAGATATGTTTCTCATCTATCCTAACTATGACAGTTTGGACAATTGGTAAAATTATGCTTCTTTCCATTTGCTTGAAGAAATAATGACCAAATATATTGTGCATTCTTCTTTCGCACCTCCAGAATCAGGGATTGTCAGAAGCCATTGATGATCAGGATTTTTTTTAATCTGCTAAGAAAATGTGCTTGAGTGTGACTAAGGTGTTCTTCTCCTAGAAGTTTCTAGTATTATCCTGCTATTCACTAGCGTGGTCACTTATTAGCCTGTCACTAAAACTGTTGGGGCTATTGCTTCTTTTTTTCCTTTTAAACCCTTACCCTTTGTCTTATTCTAGGGCAGAAGAGGGGTAAGGGATAGGCATTAGGGTTAAATGACTTACCCATAGTCACATAGCTAGAAAGTTCCAGATTTGAACCCAGGTCCTATCAACTCTAGGTCTGGCATTCTATCTACTATGCTACCTACCTTTTTATGTTCCCATTTTAGCTTCTTAGTCTGTAAGATCAGGGGGAACAGAACAGGATATTAGCATCCAAAACACAATGAGGAACCTTCAAAATTCTTTAACCCAACCATTCATTCTTATAAATGAAGACACTGAGGTACAGAGAAATTCAGTAATTCACTAACATTCACACAGTTAAAAAGCAACAAAATTCAGGACCTTTAAGTCACAAACCAGTGGTCTCTTTACTATAGCAAGCTACACATTTGATGATTGCTGAGTGCTTCTATATTGCTTTACCCCTAGTATGCCATTCTCAGCGAATATTGGCATAACAATCCCCACTTGGGCAGTTAGGTAGCACAGTGGATAGAGTATCAGGCTTGGGGTCAGGAAGACCCAAATTCAAATTTGGCCTTAGATACTTACTAGCTGTGTGACCCCAGAGTAAATAACTTAACCATGTTTGCCTCAGTTTCCTCATCCATAAAATGAGCTCGAGAAGCAAATGGCAAAGCACTCTAATGTCTGCCAAGAAAATTCCAAATGTAGTCACAAAGAATCATACTGGAATGAAAAACAACTGAATTACAACAGCAATCTCCTTTGCCTAGGTTCCATTATCACAGGAGTCAGCCATAAATCAAAAATGTCCTGAGTACACTTTCTTCCACAAGGTGCTGCTATTCCTCTTATTCCCACACTAATCATTATTGAAACAATTAGCTTATTTATTCAACCACTAAGCCTTGAAGTATGACTAACAGCCAATATTATAGTAGGCCATCTTTTGATCTACTTAATTGGCCCCAAGACATTATTCTTCTCATTTATTAACATGAGTCACTAGTATATTTGCTATCCTCTTTCTATTAGCAGTTTTAGAACTCAGCATAGACAAGATTCAAGTTTGTGTTTTTACTCTATTAGTAATCCTCGTGTCTACATAATAATACCTAACTAGCCACCAAACACATGCTTACCATAGAATGGATTACAAGTCATGAGCCCTGAGAAGTGGTCTATTTTCATTTTTACCCACTGAAATTTTCATTATATGATTTCACTTTAATTCTATGATCTCTACCCCATTGACTTGATTTACTATATATCAAGCATATTAAGACATAATTTGAGAAGAAGATACTTTTTGAGCAAGGACACTGTATCCCAGTTATACCAAAAAAGGTCTACCATATGGAATAACTCTTCCCCTCCTTCCAATCTAAAGTCTTTTCCCCTCTCCAGGTTTCTTTTGTCTTTTCTATCACTCCAGTCTTACTCTCATATCCAAGCCCAATGACTGAGGAGATGACTGACAAAATTTCACCTGTTAAATGCCTTTAATTCTTATGAATCATTGTTTCTATTTTATTAGCTTCAGGCATAATTATCAGAGCCCTACTACAGCCCAAGAGAAGACAACTGTAAAGGTATATTTCAAGTACTCCTATTCCTCTTATTCTGGGGATCTATTTCACATTTTTAAAGCCATAGAATACTATTAATCCTCATTTATCGGAGACTTCCGAGTAAGATGGCGGCAGTGTAAGGAGCAGCTGCTCGATCTCTCCTGACTGAACCATACAGGACCCCTCAAGGGGAAATAAAAACGAGTCCAGAGGAATGAAGGAACCCCACAACAGGGCGCAGCATTGAAGGTACGCAGAATCGGGGCATTTCCACGCTATAAAGGGTTGAAACAGCTCTCACTAAACCGGGAGAGGAAGAAGCCCCTCCCCCACCCCCCACACCCCACAAGCCCATAAACAGGACTGGGGCAACCAGATAATCACTGGCAGCCCCGGAGCCTGTACTTGTGTGCTGCAAGACAAGGGACCCCAGGTGGCTGGGGGCACGCATGGACTTTCCCCAAGCTTCCATGTGGGTGAAGGCACCGCCTGGGGCCGGGACAAAGGCCTCTAAAACACTGCCTTTTCCAAGCACTGAAGGCATCTCCTCAGGTGTGAATAAAGATCTCCAGCCCATGGACTTTCACTACCTTCTGCTGGGGTGAAGACAGGCCCTAAGAGCATCAGCGCAGGCAAAGGCAGTGCCCTAGGCTTGGATAACGATCTCCAGCCCAGGCTTGGACCAGTGAGGACCCAGTGTGGACCAGGGGCGAGGCAGTGGAAGCAGCCCCAAAGACGGCTGAAGGAACCTCAGGCAGAGGGGCAGACCGGGAACTACCAGGAGGCCTGACCCCGAGGACAAGGAGACCAGAGCCCCTGGGAGCTTGCAAGGTGCAGGCAGACCCTGAGTGCAAAGACAAAGCTGATAAGGGGAGGGGCCAACAATGGCCAACAATAAGGAAGTCCAGAAGAAAAAGACTATCAAGAGAAACTCTGGAACACTGGACAACTTCTACACAGAGAAAATCCAGACAACAGAGGAGGGAAAACAAAAATCCAAACCTCCCC
>NC_058131.1:209098879-209113722 GCF_016433145.1 Gracilinanus agilis | reverse complement strand
TATATGGCTGTTGTCGTTAGGCCTTTGAAATGCATTGCTGGCCCACATGGTGGTTTTGCTAGACCACAGCTGGAAATACAGGCCAAGGTGCTGCCAATGTTTTATCAGTGAACTGCCCAAATTTTCCAGGAAATACAGCACCCAGCTGTCTTTGTGGTTTGTTCAATATGCCCGATAACCAGTTTGAGTGGGTAAATAGATATCATGAAGTATTTTTTTTCCATGGTTCCCCAGGCAGGAGGTGTTGAATCAGTCTTTATAAATGCCTTTTCTCAATGGTTTTTATGAAATGCAACAGTGATCAGCTTCTTCTTTATAAATTACAAATGCATTACTGTACTCTGATGTTCTCATTGAAACAGTTCTGTTCATTCCAAGCCAAATCAGAATTTTTCTATTTGGGACTAGAAATGAACCTTCAAGAGAAAAACCACTCAGAATACTTGACATGATCTTTATTTTTTTTTCCTTTTTTTCATGATGGTAATAAAACTGCATTAGTAGACTCTTTTGCCCAAACATCACTGACCATGGTCATCCTTACTTTGGGAAAAGACAATTTTAATTTGTGTAAGTAGGTCATTCATTCACTCACATTTAATCTATTATTTAAGAATATGGAATATGTCCTAGTCATTGATATATATATATATATAAAATGAAGGGATTTGTCCTATATGATCTCTAAGGTCTCTTCTAACTCTGTGATTCTAAGTTGCTGTGTTAGACATTGTATAAGACTAAAAAATTTAAAATTTAAATTTAAATTCAATTTAACAAATAAATTTAATTTAACATTTTTAATTAAAAATCAAAATTAAAAACTAAAATGGCATGGCCCCCATTGCACCTGCTTTCTTGGAACTTATATTTTATTTGGAAATGAAAGAAATGGACAGAGACAAATAAAATAGATTACATAGAGTAGATCAAAGTTTAGAATTTAGGGAAAAGAAGACTATATAAAAGTTTATAAAAAAGAAAATTTGGTGGAGATCACATCATACTAAGCTTATTTCATATTTATTTCTTTTATGAGGAGCAATGGACAGCTAGGACAGAATTACAACTTCCATTATATTATTTTAAATTCAAATATTTAATTCATTATATTTTTTCTTACTACATTTTTCTAGCCCTTTTTATTTTGTGGCAGGTTTGTAAGGTCATAGATCTAGAGCTAGAAAGGAGTATATAGGCCATCTAGTCTAGCCTTTTCATTTTACAGTTTTGGAAACTGAGGACTGGAGAGGATAGGTAATTTGTCTAGACACCGAAGTCGTGACAGAGAAAGTACTTGAACCCAGCTTCTCTAGCTTTCAATCTGATGTTCCTTCTACTTGGTCTATCATGCCTTGATTTCCAAACAGCAAAATGGTAGGGAGCACAGGGATGATTCCATGAAGGAATTACATTAAGGTGGTAATTCAACTGAGACTTGAATGATGTAAAGATTACAAACCTAAATGAGTTACACCAAAAGCAAATTTGGAGTTTAAAAAGCATTTCTAGGGTTAGGGGCAAGAGTAGGAATGAGGAATGATTTCTTGTATTTGAACTATATAAGTTGTCCTGACACAAGTTTAAAAGACCAAGTTCTGAATGAATATACAGCAAATTGTACATCACAGAAATGCACCCCTTTTTCCCCCCAAATACTCTCCACACTACAAGTCTACAAGGCATGATTATTTACTGCAGTCATGTTAAATGCAAAAGTCTTTCCTTGGTGTAGGTTCAGCCCTAGGGTGTCCTATAAGTAGATTCACTGGCAAGATTGTTCTTTTTTCTTCCCCATTTTAAAAGTTCTTCTCCAGGCTAGCAGAAAAATACAGGTGATTTCATCTCTTCCTACAGTCTGGTGTGTGTCTAACTAAGGATCCTATTCTTTAGTTAGTGTTATGTCACATGAAATTCTTGAATTTCAACTTGAAGGAAATTAAGAGCATCGAATTGTAGAATGTGTAGAGATTTGAATAGAGAAGAGGCTGTTACAGCTGACAGGCACCTTAGAGATCATTGAGACTAAAAACTCTTTTGTCGGAAGAGGAAACAAGGTCACACTGAAGGATCTATAGAGAACAACAATAATAAATCTTTAGTAAATAAGGGGAAACATTATTTTTATTCTTTTTCAGATACCGATTTCTAACCATTGCCTGTTGTTTATCGTGATCCTTTCAGCACTGACCTAGTATAAAAAGAACTGAGGAAGGGGGTTCGGAGGTGGAGGCTTATGTCCTCAGATGCCCACCACCTGAATAACCTGGGGGTAGGAATTTCCTTGCACTGGGCCTTCATCTACTCCTCTGTACCATGAGACAGCTGGAAGGAATGACCACAGGATCATGGATTCAAGGTGAAAAGAACTTTAGAGACCCTCTGACCCAGCCTCCTTATTTTATTTTACAGATAAAAGTTAGAGAAGTTAAGTGATTGAGGTTATGTGATCAGGAAGGTGCAGTATCAGTCACCAGATTTAGAGCTCTTTCTACTGTACCTTGTTGCCTCTCTAATATCCCTTCTAGCACTAAAATTTGCTAGTTCTATTTTTTTCCCCTTTGGTCTTTCAAGAGTCTTTTACTCAGCTGAATTTTTAAATCTTAAATTCCAGTTTCATAAGTGAATGAGGAAGGATTTATTATTGATGAGTTGAATATGGGTAGTGCCACTTGTAACTATACTTATCTAAAGGGTTGTTTTCAAAAGATCACTAACTACTTCCTCTTTCCTTGGAGAGTTTTTGAGGTGGTTCAGTTGATTTGGATTTGGACTCAAGGAGACCTGAGCTCAAATTTTGCCTCAGATCATTATTAGCTATATGATCTGGGCAAGTCATTTAACTTCTTTCCGTCTCAATTTCTTCACTGCAAAATGAGGAGGATAAGAGCACCTACCTCACAGGGTTGTTTGGAGGATCAAATGAAATAATAAAAGTAAAGCTATTATTTCTACCCCATTAGAATGTGAGTTCACTGAGGGCAAAGCTTATGTTTTTTCCTTTCTTTGTTCCCAGCCTTTAACATAAAGCCTGGCAGAAAACAGATGATTAAAAACTGTTTATTGACTGACTGAATGACTTCCTTAAGAATGTAATATCTCTTGTGTTTGGTGCTTTCATGAGGTGCTCTGGATATGAGCTTAGAGCTATGTATTACTGGTGGTAATAAGCATAAATTTGATGAATCAGGAGTGAAATACCTTTTAAGCATCTTAGAATTTTTAGAATCAGATGATATCTAAATTGAAAGAGATTTTAGAGATCCCTATCCAGTCCAATCCTTACCTTACCAAGAAATCTTTATGTGTTTCTGTGACAAATGGTAGTTTGGTCTAAGTTTGAAGGCACACATTGATGAGATACTTACTACCTACCAGGAACTATAGTACTTGAAAAGAAAATTTCACATGTTTGGTAATCTGTACATATGATTGCTCCATTAGAAGAACTAGACATGTCAATTGAATCAAATTTTTAAATTATTTTACTCTGTTTTACCATAATTTCTCCTAGCTCTGCAAATGCATTTTAAATACAAATATTATAAGTATGTTATAATTTTACTTTAAATAAAATTTTTCATCCAATTATCTCTTTTTTCATTGCCTTGTAGATAATAAAAAAGGACTGTATCAAAAATGTAGTTTGGCCTTTTGAGGTATTCTTACATTTGTGTCCTTAACTCAAAGTTAGTAGTTAATTCATTTGACATTTTAAACCATAACAATTTAAGTTATACCATAACAATTTAAGTTTTTAAAATACAAAGATTTACTTTAGGCAACTTCTTAAGATTATAACTTGTAGAGAAGGTATTAACCTACATTGATAGTGACAGACTCCTCTACTGAAGAAATCACAGATCCCTTTCCTTATCCCTAGGGTCAAAAAAGAATAAAAATGTGGCAGAAATACTTGAATAAAAAAAAAAGAGATAGATTTCCCTAATTTCAAAAGGGCCAATTCCTAAGAGCAAGAGGTTATCAATACTTAATTCTCTATTTACTTATTGACTCTTTCAGATAATGACTACATACAGCAATTATTGTTATTTTTTCTGTAAGAGTTTAGCTCGTTCCTTTCCTTGGTCCCCCTTTTTTTTAATCACTTAAAACAAGATAAATGATTTCAAAAAGGTGAAAACTAGAAGGCACAGGTTTCTCTGGTCTTGGCTCCCCTCAACGCTCCCACCTTAAGAGATACCCATATAGGAATACAGCCTCTTCCCTCACCAAAGGCTTCGCCCACAAATGGTTCCCAATCACTCATGAACTGATTCAACTTGAGTTCAGGATTAATCAGTATCTGTACTGCTTATTCATCTATTTCTTTCAACTACCCTTCACTTCTCATTCATCAATTGTACCTTCCCTTCTGCCTTTAAGTGTGCTATGAATTCTGACACAAACTGAAAACTACGTGAATGCAATTGCAACTTAATTCTTCTCTTCTTAGTCTTCTGTCTTTCATGGGTAAAATTATCAGAAAATTGTTGCTCTAAGTTTTTGTTCTATCCCTATATCTTCACCATTCATTCTTTCACTGGCCTCTGTCATCACAACATATACACATACACCTTCCATAGGATCCATATTCAGGAGACTTTTTCACTTAAAAAAAGAAATTTCTTTCTGGTCTTACCACAGGGTTTGTTACCACCAAACATGCTTCCTCCTTGAAACTGCCTTGGTTTACGTGCTATCATGGCTCACATCCCTCTTCTTGACCTTCCCTCCACATACACACACACACATACACACACACAATCGAGTTGTCTATGCATTTCACTTTCTTTAATTCTTTTTTTGTTTTTTTTTGCTGGCTTCTCTCCACAATCCATTAATAATGGCATATGTGTGTATGCATGTGCATGGGTTATTTTTTTTGTGTGTATGTGTTTGTATGTGTAGAGAAGGGTCAAGAAGAGGGGTGTGAATATATGTTTTAGATATAGATACACACACTCATATATACATATAAATATACATATTTTATGGTCCCACCATAAAAGGCACAGCAGATGTATAGATTTCAAATTCCACATGCATGTAAAGACTCCCAAAATCTTCATTAATTAACTCTAAATACTAAGTGTTTCTTTAGCTGCTTGTGGGCTATCTCAATTTAAAATTTTACAGGTCAAAAAATGAGAAAATCTTCCCCTAAACATAAGTTACCACTAACAAGTCAAAGATACTCTCCACTTTGAAGGATGTCATACTCGCAAATTTGTGCTACACATTGATTCCTCAGTTCTTCGTTTTCTATAGTTTCTTTGTGATATTTAGCTAAGAGACAAGATGAAAGGTTTCACTCAAATGGCTAGGTTTCTAAAATGTTCTTATACCCTGATGACGTTGTACTATGTGAAGTGTTTTATAGAGCAACACAAAAGCTTCTCAATGAAATTCCAAACAAAATGTTGGAAAAACAAACAATAAAAATGACATTGATATGTAATCTGGAAAAAAAATTTTAAAAATTAAAATCATTTGTTGATTCACCCATTTTGGTTCAATCAAACAGGTAGAAAATACATATTATTTTGGGCAATGCATCAATATGGTTTCCCTTTTAATTTGTTCACATATTTTGTAAATGTATATATGTGTATGTATATATAATTTATACCTACATATACGTGTATATAGATGTGCACAATATCTGCATGTTTATACCTACAAAATAAATTCAAATGTAAGCACGTGTATAATATTACAATGCACATCTATGATACTCTCTCCATTGAGGAAGACTGCAAGCTATCCATAAATTCTTGTTTAATTTCTGCCCATATTTATCCAAAATTCTAATGATTTTATTAGAGAGCATAAAGGTAGGCACTTTACTAATGCAACCTTTTCCAAGGACTTCTTATCTAAAATCCTGTCTTCTAAAAGAAATCTTCCCTCATGTCCTTAAATTCTTGTTCCTAATCTCTATTGATTATTTCCAATTAAATTTATCCTGTTTACCTCTTATTTGCATACAACTGTTTGCACATCATCTCCGTCATTATACTGGGATGTCCTTGAGAGCAGAGGCTGTATTTTATACTTCTTTTAGCACATAGTAGGCATTTAATAAGTGCTTGGTAATTGATATAATCAAATTGAATACTTTTTTTTTTTTTAAGCACAGATCATGGTCAACCACCCTGTAAACTCTGGTCTACATTCTTTCATAGGTTTGCCATAAGGAGTTCACTTTTTCCTCATTTTCTCTGATAGTGAGATTTTGTTGTTGTTTTCATTGTATCTGACTCCATAAATCCATTGGTGTTTTCTTGGCAAAGATACTATAGTAGTTTGCCATTTCCTTCTCAAGATCATTTTACAGCTGAGAAAACTGAGGTGTTAAAGTGTGTTAAAGGTCTTGCCTAAGGCCATACAGAGAGATTAGGAGGTCCTGAAAATCTATGTCACTCTATCTCCCTCTACTTGCTTTTTTTCCCTATTCTTCTTCTGTCATTGTTAAAGTAAAAGGGGTATACTCAGGAATGAAAGTCATTTTGTTTTTTTCTTTTTGTCCAATGGGTTATTAAGATAAAGAAATTGATAACTTAGTAAGAATTTACTCATACTGACCTCTTGGTATTTAGCAAAGCTGATTCTCAGATAGCAGACGCAACATGTCTCAGAGACTATCACAAAACCAAAACTTAAATGGTACAATCAAGCCATTGTCCCAGACATTGGCATGGGAAAAGAGTTATGATTCTCTTCTGTCTTCCCTCCGCTCTATCATATTCTAGAACATGATCAACCCTTTCTTTTACCTCATTGAGAGCTGACATACTTCCAGGTGCCTGTGGCTATCATATTCTTCTCCTTCTTCATGGTTCAGTCTGCCATATTTCACTCTGTGGTGTGGGACCCCATGATAAAGAATGTCAAGATCAGTTGGGATCAGAAGTAAAGGAAATGCATGCCAGCTTCCAGTCACAAACATAGTAAAAATTTTGAGGGCAGAAGCTTTTTTCTCCACACATGTGTCTCTGAAGGTATCACACAGTTATTGATGACTACAATAAGCACTCACTATTTGTCCTCTTATTATTATATTATATTATAACAATGTCCTTCTTAAATCATAGTTCTCAGAACTGAATGTAATATTCCAAATGACATCTAATGGGGCCAGAATACATTGAGAACATTATTTGTCAGTTCTAGAAAGCTATGCCACCAGGTATTTTAGACTCTGGATCCTATTATTGATATATTGAGTTTGCGGTCTATTAGAACTTAAACTTTTCTCAAGGAAACTGCTTTCCAATCAGGTCTATCCCATCTCATAATCATATAGTTGATACTTTTTTGTACCTACATGCAAGACTTTACACTTATCCCTATGGCATTTTTAAAGTTATTTTTTGAGATAACAAGCACTTATTTTTTCTTCCTCACATCCCCTTCTTTGAAAAAAAATAGAAAAGACAAAAACTTTTGTAACAAAATATGCATTATCAAACAATACAAATTCACACACTGACCATTCAAATATATATATATATATATTCTATTTTGAAATATATATATATTTCAAATATATATATATATACATATATATATATATATTCTATTTTGCATCTTGAGCCCTTCCTTTCCCTTAAAGGAGGTGAAGAGCATGTTTACTCATTGGTTTTCTGGTATCATACTTGGTTATGGTTTTGACCAGCATTCTTAAATCTGTCTTTTTTTTTACTGCAAAGGAGGGGTGAAGAAAGATGCAAATGGACCCAGGTTGGAAACAGAGCAGATCAAATCATCTGGGCCATTCAGCAATGGGCTAAGGCTCATGAATAGTCATTGTACTTCCAGCCTAGAGTAAACTAGAAAGACCCAGTCTCAAAAATGAATGAATGAGGTACATAGAGGGGTCTCAGTGGTTAGAGAGCCAGGCCTAGAGATAAGAGATCCTGGGTTCAAATTTGGCCTCAGACTCTTCTTAGATGCATGACCCTAGGCAAGCCACTTAATCCCAGTTGCCTGGCCCTTACCATTCTTCTGCCTTGGAGCCAATACTTAGTAATGATTCTAAGGCAAAAGGTAAGAGTTTAAAAATGAATGAATAAATGAATGATATCTTTATGTGAAATCAAATTTGGCTCCAAAGAATAGATGAGAATATTCTTCCCTCCTGCTTCTTTTTACAGTTAAGGGAGTGTGAAATACTACCTATAAGACTTTTTCAATATATTGGATAGTTTGGCTAGATTATTACTCCTCCTCTCTGGAATTCTTAGTTATAAAGAATGCCCTGTTGGTGGGAGCAGGAGTAAAAATATGTTAGGAATGTAACTTATAAAAATACATATTTTCAATGAATTTGGGGAAGTCCATCAAGTTGATAGTACCAAAATTTTATGTATTTGAATAGTGGAATAAATAGCGATTTATAATTATATTGTGTACAATGCTTTCAAATTGCATATTACACCTCAAATTTGGATTAAAATCAGAATTTTTAAAGCAAAACTAAAAATAAATGCATGAAAGGCAGTTTGGCAGAGTAGATAGAGCTATAACTAGGAAGATTTCATAGATGCTACTTGTGTTACTATGGACATGTCGCTGAGTTCCTCAGCACTTTTGAGTTCTGTAAAGCTCTAAGTTACGGAAAGTGGCTTATCTGCCAAGGTAGAAGGTAGTTTCCATTTGAAGAGTCCTATACATAGATAAATTCATAAGTCTGGACAAAAGCAAATAAAAACACAAACATTTTACCAAGTTGGATTCAGCGTTTTGGGTGGAAACCAATTCTCAGCCTCAGTTTTTTCATCTTAAAAGAAAATCACATCCCTCTCACAACTATTTTGCAAGGAAAATCTTTTGCAAACCTTAAAAAATTTTTTTACTAAAGGAATCTCAGATTTTTTTCTTTTTTAGGAAGCATACTCTATGTTGAAGTCCTGCAAATTGTGTTTGTGTTTTAATGCTTTTGCATTACAAAAATCAGAATTTTATCATCCAAATAACCCCAGGGGAAGGATAATGCTTTTCCTCATAACTGAAAAGATACAAAATGATGTGAATTTAGTTCTTGTAGAAATTATTTTTTTTTATTCTGACCAAAAGAAAGGTTACTACTTAATTGTGATAAATAGCCAGTGAGCCTCAGATTCTAGCAGATCTCAGGAAATGATCTGAGCATGTCTTCTCTCTGGTGGGTATTATTCAATCTATGTGATTATTTGACTAGAAATGCTGTTTCTAATTGTGTGCCACACCCTATTGGATCTTATATTGCTTTAATTTAACAGGAAGTGTTCAAGTCTTCCAAATATTTGAGGCATAGAATCTTCGGGTTTGGGATGGACACTTTACTGGAATAGCACCATTTTTAAGCTCTTTGGAGAAGAAACAGCATCAACGAATCACATACTTTCTCTACAAAGACAAAACACTCCACCTAATTGCTTCACTCTCCTGATTTCCAAGGAGATATTCCAGACCTTCCAATGATCTGGCAGCTTGGAGATTGCTTGCATTACACATGTTTCTAATACTAAACACTATATGTGACTGGAAGCTGGTTCCCACAATGTTAACCAAAGGCAGATAATGGCATTAATGGAAAATATGTTTCTTTAGCCAACAAGAAGAAAAAGGTTTATTTTCATAGTTTCAATAGTTCTATATTGTTGTGCTAGTATAACTTATTTGATGCCTATTATAGACAATGATTATTGCCTCCATTGGAGAGAGAGGGAGAGAGTTCTTGCATTTCTTTCAAACTATCTTTTTTCAGGTAGAACCTTCTTGGTATAGTTCCTTTAAAGATAAGGGAACCAAGATTCAGAGAAGGTAAATTACTTCCCATTAAGAAATGAACTCAGGTTTTGTAAGGAACCTGGGTACTTCGTTTTTCTCAGTAAAATATTTTTTGAAATACTTGAAATACTAAAATATCTTCTAAAACAACACTTCTCAAAGTGTGATCCAAAGGCCCATAGGGGCCCTAAGACTTTTTCACAGGGTCTGTGAGGTCAAAACTATTCATATAATAACTATAGCATTTTAATTTTTAAAAGTGTAAATATCAGTAGATATACAACCCACATAAACAAAACCTTCCACATAAACAAAACCTTTTTAGGCAGTTCTTAAGAACTTTGTGTATAAAGGGGACCCAGAGAACAAAAAGTTTGAGAAGTATTATTCTAGAACAATATGTCAGAAAATAGTGGTCCTCAATGAATAGAAGTAATGGGTTTAAATGATCACCCTAGCACAAATGTTAATAATATGGAAAAAGGTCTGGATCAATAACACATGTAAAAACCAGTGAAATTGCTTGTTGGCTATGGGAGAGGGTGGGAGGAGGGGCGGAGGGAAGAGAAAGAACATGATTCGTATAATCATGGGAAAATATTCTAAATTAATTAATTAAAGAAGCTTAAATTCTTAAAAAAACAAAAGAAGTAATAAGTTTGAGGGAGTCACTCTCTGCCAACAATAGGGCCCAACTGACCCTCTTTGATTCAAAATTTAGCCTTTCCCCAGAAAAGGGACATTCTTTGCATGCAATGATGTTGCTGTTAAATCTCAAGAAAGCAGAACTAAGCTCCTCTGGGTTCTAGCAAGAAAAATCATGATTAGGTGCATGTAATCTGTCTTTTTTTAAATTTTCCAGATTCTATATCAATATAATTTTCAATAATTGTTTTCTACATTTCATGATCTTTGTTTTCTCCTTCCCCTCCCCAAGATGGCAGATAATATAATTTCTATGTATGTTATTATACAATGCATATTTTCTTATTCATCTTGTTGTGAAAGAAGACATTACTTACACAGAAGAAAAATTCATGGAGGAAATAAAATGAAGAAAGACATGATATAATCTGCACTCAGATTCCATCAGTTCCTTCTATGGCAGTGGATAGCCTTTTTTCTTCAAGAGTCCCTTAGAGTTGTCCTAGATTCTTCTGATTGCTACACGTAATCTGTCAATCTAAATTAGTTTTAACATGATTTGAGGATACAGGCTTGTTAAGGTCATTTTTTATTGCCATGAATTCTCTACTTGGTAGATAGGAGAGTCAATTTTTTGGCTCTGATCCTTCTTTCTTATTTCTCTTCTGGAGGACAGAGAAGCCATAAACATTGTGGTTCTTTACCATCTCTGATGGCAATTGCAAAGAGAAGACTGCTCTTATGGTGGGCTTTGGATTGACTGATAAACTGTCTTTTTTCACTTTTTGTCTTTTGCTACTAGGATTTAGTGGATTTATGTGGGTTCATTTCCAAGTAGGTTCAACTTTCAGAAATAATTATAGAAATAATAAAGTATTTATTAGGTACTTAGTATGCTCTAAGGGGTTATAAATACAAGCCAGAAGTTAATCCTTACCTTCAACGCACTTATACTTGAATAGGGAAGAGAACATGGAAAGAAGAGTTCAAAAATAGAGGGGTAAAGATTAGGGAAAGGATGGTATAGAGATGGCCAGGACTTGAGGTAGAAGCCCAGATCTGGGCAAGATAAAGAAACTTCACAAAACAGAAGAAAATGTGGGTTATGTAGGGAAAGTATCCAAGGTTCTGGTGGGAAAGAAGGAGGGATAATGATTGAAGTGAAGTTAACATGGTATAGAGATTGCCAGGAGGTAAAATAACTGCATTGATAGGCTGAAGATTATTTTTATGCATTTTAACTTATATGCAAGAATAAAAGGTGATTTAGTACATATAATGCTGGGCCTGGAGTCAGGAAGACCTGAATTCAAACCTGGCCTTAGACACTTATCTATGTGACCCTGATATTTAACCCTGTTAACCTCAGTTTCCTAATCTGGAAAATGAGCTGGAGAAGAAAATGGCAAACCACTCCAGTATCTTTGCAAACAAACAAACAAACAGGGTCACAAAGAGTCAGATATTACTGAGACTGAGATGATTGAAAAATTAACTTCATTTTTTGGAATTTACTTTTTAGACTTTTGAATTTGTACTGGCTAGAATTCTTTCCCCTTTTAATGATTTATGGGCCTTATAGTTTATATTATCTCTCTTATCCTCTCTCAACTATTTCTCTCAACTTAAACTTTCTCTTTTTCTCTATGTCTCTGTGTCTCTCTGTCCCTGACTTATTAATAGGTTTTTTGTGGGAGAGTATGGGTATTATTTTTCCCAAATCACCTCCCTGTTAGTCCAATTCATTCCAACATGCCAAGTGTGAAGATAGGATTAACTCTCCCCAGTCTAGTCTTAGCTAATCAAATCAGGAACTCAAAGCACCCATACTTACCATCAAGTATGAGAGTTCACAAGTCACTTACACACACACACACACACACACACACACATCTTTGACAGTGCTAGACAAATTGAAAAACTGCAATTGATTTTTTGGTAGAGGAGGAATAACAGGAAGTGACATGGAAAAAGGAGCATAAAAGAAGAGACCAGCATGGTCCAGGGACCATTCCTTTCCTGGCTTTTGGAGAGATTGGCTGAGATTCCTGCTTTGGCTTTGGAGAAGACTTTTCCCCTGAACCCTGTGTCAGCTTGCTGGGTGGCATTCCTGCCTTGGCTTTGGACAAGGCTGCATTGCTGGAACTCTGGCTGAGAATTACCAGGAAATCCACTGGAGATAGGGACTTTGGGGGAGGGGGGAAAGCACCTGAGCTGGGACTTCACCAGAAAAAGGGGCTGGTAGGCTTGTTAAGTCTCTGTCTCTAATCTTCATTTTTCCACTTTTACTCTTTCTACCTCTTTGTAAATAAAAGCTGCTAAAGGTCATTTTGACTTAAGCTATAATATTTTAAAATCAGCAACCACAATATTATTTTATAACTCTCATATTTAGTCATAAAAACCTAAATTTAAATCTTACACATGCATCCTTTCAATTTTTTTTTTTTTGTAACATGTGATTGGACCAGATGATCTTGAAGGTTCCTTCCAACTCTAACAAATCTTTGGTTTAATAGGAAGGCATGAAGAAGTCCTTTCTAATGATAATAAATGGCTATATGGAAATTCTATATTCTGGTAAGAGCTTGAGAGAATTCCTGTATTGGACATTTCTAACCTAAGAAATGAAAAGAATCAGGTCTTCATAAATTATCTGTAGATACATAAAGGAAGGGTAGACAGGCATGTAGTGATGTATTTGAGCTAAGCAAGGAGTTCATAGTAATTTTCGGGAACCCCAAATGCCTTCCTGGAGACTGAGGGATTTTGAAGTTATTATGATTATTATTATTGTGAATTATATTAACATTATTTAATTATATTAAACATAATGTTATGTTGTAGTTTAATTATATTAATAATAATAGCTGGTACATAAGACTTGTGAAGTGTTTTTCAGATATTATCTCATTCTAGGTAACATGATTCTAGAATCTAGACTTCCAGCCTGACAGGAGAATTGCTGAATAACAGCAACCATGAATCAATCAATGAATGAAAAAGTGATTTGTTAAGCTCTATTTAAGCACTATCAACATTTTGGGTCCTGACCGAGCTTTTTCCCTGACTGCCTCCATGTTCTCCTCCTCCCTGTCTCTTAGGTTCCCTGGTTTTCTTCAAGTCTTATCTTGTCCAGAAAACTTTCCCCAGACATTTTAGTGCCTTCCCTCTGAGATTACCCCGTTATCCTATATGCATCTTATTTGTACTTAGTTCTTTGCCTACTTGGCTCTCCTATTACATTGTGAGTTCCTTGAAAAATGCTTGTTGACTGACTAACTGATCAGTGCCCTAATTAGAGATCAAAGGTAGTGCATTTTTGCACAAGGAAAGAAGTTGGTTGCTTGTTCAGCAGTTCCTTTCGTGGCTCCTAGAGAAAATCTAAACCTACTAGGGGGAATCTAAACCATACCAAGGGGCCCTATGAACTACAACGAGCCTGTAAAAGACTATTTTGGACAAACAGGAATTCTTTAGAATTTCAGGTGTTTGTAACAATGGAAGTTCCCTTTCAAAGGTTTCTGATGGGTTATTTATGGACATTAAGTGCTTCTGTACATGTTAGTGGGCTCCTATGGAAGGGCGGTGAGTCATTTATTTGTTCTTTATTTTCTGCTGGGAAAAATAGAGACTGTCCTACCCTTGAGGGTCTATTTGAGAGCTGGGATCCCTGTTACTCAGATTTGGGGAAACCAAAACATGAGTCAAGTATAATATGTGCAGGAATGAATGGAGAGAAAAATATTTGTTTAAGCTTTTATCATAGACTAAGTATTGTTTTAAGTGGGAGGGATATAAATACAAAAGCAAAGATGGTCCCTTTAATTAAGAAGCTCATATTCCTTTTTAAAAACTCTTACCTTCCATCTAAGAATCAATAATGTGTTTTGGTTCCAAAGCAGATGAGTGGTAAGGGCTGAGCAATGGAGATTAAGTGACTTGCCCAGGGTCAAACACAGCTAAATAGTGTCTGAGGCCAGATTTGACTGGAGGCCCTCCTGTCTCCAGGCTTGACTCTCTTTCTACTGAGCCACCCAATTGCCCCCAGGAGATTATATTCTAAAGGAGATGATAGTAAACATAGGAAAATGATGTCGAAGGATGGGCGTTTTGACCCGGAAAATTAAAAAAAAAATAATTAGTAGGAACATAAAAGAATAGATTGGCAAATTTCATTTAAGAACAGTATGAAGAATTGACATGATCATGGAATAAAGTGTATGTGTGTCATGTGTGTATGTGGGGTGTGTGTGTGTGTGTGTGTGTGTGTGTGTGTGTGTGTGTGTATAGAAGATCAGTGCATAATAAACCTGTAAAACTAAGATATGCCCAGGTTTTAAAGTGCTTTAAATGGTAAACAAGAAAATATATAACTCTCTCCCACTCTCTCATATATATATATATATATATATATATAT